>NC_142067.1:11086219-11238719 GCF_059756535.1 Pantherophis guttatus
TGACCACTGCAACATGCCCAAAGTCATGCGATCAAAATACAGAGGCTTGGCAACTGGTTCATATTTATGACAGTTGCAGTGTCATGTGTCCCCCTTTTGTGACTTCTGACAAGCAAAGTCAATGGGGAAGCCAGATCCACTTAACGACCATGTAACTAACTTAGTAACTGCAGTGGCAAGAAAGGTAGCAAAATGGGGCAAGACTCACTTAACAAATGTTTTGCTTTGCAACAAGAATTTTGGGCACCATTGTGGTTTTACATCGAGGACTGGCTTTAGTTCAGAGGCTCTTAAAATGCACGTTCAAACAATATTCATTAGTATGGACTTGTGGTTCACCAAAGCCTATCTAATTTTACCAGGCTAATATCTAATTAAATACTGTCTGTTGTGGGATGCTGTGTGCTTAAATTACATTCTCCACTTGCAAGGGGAGGAAAAAACAACAACAGAGAAAATGTTATTAAAGTAAAGGGAAAAAACAAATTTGTGCCCCTCCCCATTCAAATATGCTCATTTGGGGTTATTTTTTTCTTTTAAAAATTCAAACCGGGTTGGGGGACTGTCGCTTGCCCCTTTTTGTATAACATAATTTGTTTAATCTTTGCATTGCTTTCATGTCCTTAATTTCTAACCCTTTCCCCGGCTCCTTTCCATGATGAAATGTCTTTTTCTCCTAAGCTTCTAGCTCTGCTGCATTAATACCCCAGGAATTTTGCCAAGTTTATTACATTTTGTCCTTGTGTTCCTAGCGGCTACACTTCATTTCTGCTATTGACCTGGGAAACCAGCTCCCATAACATCATTGTTCTGGCTTCATTGTGGAATAATGTGATTATGACAAGCGGCGGGACAAACAAGCAGGGGAACTAACAAAGTGCTTCTTGAAAATTCATAAAGAGACCCTGATCCTTGCAAAGGGAAAGCCGGGCGTGATGCAACAACAACTAATGGCATTAATTTTGGCCTTACCTGATTCTGTCACTGTTTACAGCCATTGACCGTATCGAGTATAATGGAACGAGCTTCCGAGGGTCACCCGTTGCATTCGCTTTATGTTGCAAGACAAAGGAGGATGTGGCAGGCAGACATAACAGGTACACAACTGCCATGGTGAAGAATTAATGAAGGGGCCGAGTACGTTAGCAAATTACCATTAAAGGGATGAAGAAAGAGATCTGAGTGTGTGTGTGTGGGTTTTTTTTTTTCAGGGGGAAATTGAACCTGACCAAGGAGTAGGCATGCAAGGGGGGGGGCGCATTGAATTATGGGTATGGGCACACACACGAGTGACCCCTCACACTCCCCCTGCTTTTGGCACGCGACGGCAAAAAGGTTATCACCTTTTTGCCATCACTGGTATAGGGTCTCCTGCTTGAGTAGGGGGTTGGACTAGAAGACTTCCAAGGTCCTTCCCAATTCTTTTTATCTATGCTCTATTTTTTTTTTAAATTTGATTTATATGCCGCCCTTCTCTGAAGACTCAGGGCGGCTTACAATGTGCTCAGCAATAGCCTTCATCCTTTTGTATATTTATACAAAGTCAGCTTATTGCCCCCACAAACTGGGTCTTCATTTCACCTACCTTAGAAAGGATGGAAGGCTGAGTCAACCTTGAGCCTTGGCGAGATTCGAACCCTGCAGTAATTGCAGGCAGCTGGTCTTAATAAGCTTAATAACAGGGTGCCTTAAACCCCTGTACTACCAAGGCTCTTATTGAAGGGAAACAATAATAAGGATATAATAAATAATACTAGAAATGTATTCTAGTATCTAGTATGATACTAGATTCTGTAACCATTAGGTTCCTGTAATGCATATATGGCTTTGTATTTGTATCACATATATTATGCCTTTATATTTGTATCTCCTGTAACAAACCTACTCTGTTATTAGGCCTCTGTAATGTATCTGGTATTTGTCAAACGTATGTCCCTGCCATTTGACCTGAACTCATATCAATCTTCTTTCTGTGCTATCTAAGAGCATGGTACGTACAGTATCTCAGTTGAAACTACAGCCATCAACAAAGGGATAATTTACACCTCAGCCCTAATTTATGTTTGATCTGGATAAACTCCTGTCTTCCAGAGCCAGAGGGCTAAGTGGCCAATTGAGTAAACAAAGAAATGCTTAAGGTAAAACTAATTGGGAAGTTTCTATTCCCCCTTGCAGGGCAACAAGGAATACACAAACCTAAATTAGGAGGCCAGAATTGGGTACTAAGCTGACGTCTCTGAGGGTATAAAAGGACGCCATACCTTCCCCAAGGTGTGGTTATCTCCTCGCATGCATTGTATCTGTATGTTCTGGATATAGTTCCACCCAGTATTTTGTTTTTGGCCATAAATAAAATCTGCTTTTTTGCAAGCCTCGTCTTGAGTCTCTCTCTTTGGCATTCTGGTGACACAAGTATATTTTGGGACCTTACACTATGTTCTATGATCAAGGGAGGATATGAAAATGGGCTTTCTCAAATTCAGGCTCATAATCTAAACATAGCACTGGCTCTCCTACTGAGACATTAATAATCTTTTTCAAAATGCCTCTTTGGCATTTGGTCTGCCTTTCCATTTGATGAGCATTTAGACCAGAGGTGGTATTCAGCCGGTTCAGACCGGTTCGCCCGAACTAGTAGCGGAAATCGCGAGTGAGCCTGACCACCCGCCCTGGCACTATGCCATCCTACTTAGGCACATTTTTGAGGCTGGTCGCATGTGTGACAGGTGTGCGTATGAACAAAATGCATGCATGGAAGCCCAGGCGCATTTGCGGAAGGCAGGCGCATGTGCGAACCGGGCGCTCGTTCACACGCAGCAAGCATGTGCGACGAACTGGTAGTAACATAATGTGAAACCCACTGCTGATTTAGACAAAACTGTTAAGAACATTTAACAGACATTCAAGGTGAAACCCAAGTTGAAACTAAGATAATTAAAGCCACTGCGTTACTAAATGGCTGCTAGGAATCTCCTTAGATCTTTTCTTCAGGATTTCTCTTCTGCCCCGGGATCTTCCATTGTCTCTCCAATGGGCCTCAGGAGCAGCATGAGATCCAGCTGTTTAATTGAATAGTTTCATTGCTCTTAAATCTGTATAGATCCAGATCTGGAAGCTGTTCAGCATTTGACAGATTGATTTGTTTTCAACAAGGTTAATGATTTCCCCAGAAAGCTTTGGATAATCCTGGAACTATCTTGGTTGCTCTAAGAAACAGATTTTACTTGTTCCTTTATTGTGTGAAAGGATCCCACTACATGGCAACCCAGCAGAACTGGGTTGTAAGGTAAGTAGCATCAACCTTCACTGGTACCTACCGTAGTGGCCAAAATTGTGGAAATATTTTGGGAAAAGTGTATTTTTGAGGTTTGATGGCTAATAACACCACCTTTTTTTTTTGGAGTTTCAAGATAATCATATTCTACTACCGGATGGCCTGGGAATAGCCCAGACCTTAACCCAATTGAAAATCTATGGAGCCAACTAAAGAAACTTGTTAGTCAGAAGCGACTCAGCAATAAAACCCAGTTAATAGAAGCAATAATTCAATCTTGGTTTCACATTATAACAGCTGCAGAACTAAAAGGCTTGGTTCACTCCATGGGAAGACGTTGTAAGGCCATAATTCATGCTAAAGGTTACCCAACTAAGTATTAACTGACATGGTGATAATTTTTGAATATCTCATTTTTTTCTTCATGTTTCACTTTTCTTCTTTATACTGTAACTGCTATTCTAATAGCAAATCCTTCTTAAAAGTTATTGCATTCCATTCTTGATTAAATTATCTTTCCATTGATATATAATTTTATGGCACTACTCCAAAAAAAAAAAAAGTGGTATTATTAGCTAGTTTTAAAAAATACACTTTTCCCAAAAGGTTTCCACAATTTTGGCTACTACTGTAGATGGAAACTGTTAAGACATTTTAGACCCATAGGATAGGTTGGAAGGTTGAAAAATATGTATATTCTAGATAGAATACAAAGAAAAAATATCTTCCATATCGTTGCCAACAGAATTGCATGGATGTTCACGAATTTAGCAGAAATTGATTTCAAGTCAAAAAGGAATTTTAATTTTAATATCAGGTGACCTGAAGGTCCTAATTTGTTCTAAAATGTACTCATTCATCCTCATCATTCACTTGCCTCCTTGAGGTTATATATTTTTTTCTTTTTTTGTACAAGTTCTAATAATTGCTCACTTTTGGAATATGGAGGCAAGAGTCCAAAGGGCCACATACATAAAGGAATGAATAACTGTGTCTTCATTATATAAAACATAGGTGTGAGCCTACTTCTTAACTTTGGGAGATGAAATGTCATTTTAGAGGCTGCTTCCACCATAGAATTCACTTAACTCTTTTTATAACACAGGAACCAGACTACAAATGGTTAGTTGACAGATACAGAGGTTAGATGTGTGGATTTATGTGACATATGGACTACATGAGAAGGAAAACTGATGAGTAAATATTTTGACGGTTATTTTTTTTATTTATTTATTTTATTTAATTTATATACCGCCCTTCTCCTGAAGGACTCAGGGCGGTGAACAGCCATAATAAAAATAATGTACAAAAATAGAATTTAAAAGCAGATTAAAATAATTAAATCATAGGCCGAATTTAAAACTCTCATTTTAAAACCAACTTTTAAAACCCCATTAAAACCAAATTAAAATCATTTATCCCATCAGAGCGGCTTGCTGGAATAACAGGGTCTTCACTGCACGACGGAAGGTGCGGAGGTCGGGGATCCTTCATATGTCCGGGGGTAATTTATTCCAGAGGGCAGGGGCCCCCACAGAGAAGGCTCTCCCCCTGGGGGTCACCAGTCTAGATTGTTTGGCTGACGGCACCCTCTCTGTGTGAGCGTACCGGTCGGTGGGAGGCAATCGGTGGCAGAATGCGGTCTTGTAGATAGCCAGGTCCTAAGCCATGGAGCGCTTTAAAGATGGTAACCAACACCTTGAAGTGCACCCGGAAGACCACCAGGAGCCAGTGCAGCTCGCGCAAGAGGGATGTTACATGGGACCGACGGGTCGCCCCCATTATTACTCACGCAGCTGCATTCTGGACCAGTTGGAACCTCCAGGTGCAATTATATAATTGATACTATAATGGAAGACGGTATACTTTTCAATAACGATTGGTATTATAGCATATATGTTTATATGTACATGATTATCATGATTACGATGATGTTTATATTTTAACACTTTGACACCTAGGAAACACACTGTTCAATATAGAAATGGAATTTGTGATATAAAACAATAAAAAATATTTAAAGTCTTAATACCATTTTATTATGCCTTGGTAAGGCCACACTTAGAATATTGCATTCAGTTTTGATCGCCACGATGTAAAAAAAAGATGTGGAGACTCTAGAAAGAGTGCAGAGAAGAGCAACAAAGATGATAAGGGGACTGGAGGCTAAAACATATGAAGAACAGCTGCAGGAACTCATTTGATGAAAAGAAGGACTAGGGGAGACATGATAGCAGTCTTCCAATATCTCAGGGGCTGCCACAAAGAAGAGGGAGTCAAGCTATTCTCCAAAGCCCCTGAGGGCAGGACAAGAAGCAATGGGTGGAAACTAATCAAGGAGAGAAGCAACTTAGAACTAAGGAGAAATTTCCTGACAGTTAGAACAATTAATCAGTGGAACAACTTGCCTCCAGAAGTTGTGAATTTTCCAACACTGGAAATTTTTAAGAAGAGGTTGGATAACCATTTCTCTGAAGTGGTGTAGGGTTTCCTGCCTGGGCAGGGGGTTGGACTAGAAGACCTCCAAGGTCCCTTCCAACTCTGTTATTCTATTTCTATTCTATTTCTATTTCTTTTTATACCCAAGCAATCACTTAACCCAACATAAAGTTCACACAAAGGAATTAGATTGTACCTGTGCTGGAGCCCTCTTTGAATGGCCTTGGAGGCAACAGGTTGTCTTGGTTGACACATTTCAACTTCATTGCAATTAAGAACCGTACTTAACAATCCATGGATGAGTGTTTTGTCCTCCATCGGTGTTTGTCCCCAGGGATCAATTCCGATATCAAATTAAAATCAATGAACGGAACATAACAAGGCAACAGTGGGTATTGGTGTGTTTTTCCACGAGGTAGTATATCATTCCAAGATTGATTTTCTTGCTCTAAACCCTTGGTGTTCAGCCAGAGTGTTATATATCTGCGAGACCGCCTGCTGCTACCGACGACCTCCCACCGACCCGTGCGCTCCCACAGAGAGGGCCTCCTCAGGGTGCCATCAGCCAAACAATGTAGGCTGGTGGCCCCCAGGGGGAGGGCCTTCTCTGTGGGGGCTCCCACCCTCTGGAATCAGCTCCCCCCAGAGATAAGGAGAATCCATGACCTCAATGCCTTCCGTCGTTCCCTGAAAACCCATTTTTTCAAGCAAGCCGGACTGGCTTAAGATGAAATTTTTAAATTCTTTTAATTAGTCTGTGATTTTTTAACTTTCGGGCCAAAATTTATATATACTTTTAAATGTTTTAATATTTGTATTCTATGTTTTTTATCTTGGCTGTACACCGCCCTGAGTCCTCAGGGAGAAGGGCGGTATATAAATTAGAAATTAAATTAAAATTAAATTAATTTAAATACCAGTCTACCAGGTTCCAATATGAATAAAATACATATTCACACTCAATGAGCTGAGCGCATAATACTAGACTGGATCAAATCTACCCGTATCTCATTTTAAAATGATAGGTAGAGTAACAAGCCCAGAGTTAGGTAGGAACATGTAGCTCACCTTGCTAATTCTAGAAAGCTAAGCATGGTCTGTAGGATGGATTAGAAGATAGAATACTGCATCCAGTTTTGGTCACCATATTATAAAAAAGATGTTGAGATTCTCGAATGACTGCAGAAAACCGCAACCAAAATGATTTATTTATTTATTATTTATTTATTATTTATTTATTTTGTCAAGCAGATATACAAGATAACAGGTAAATGTATAAACATAATTTGAATACATGAAAAGAGTAAGTAAAAAAGGAATATTAGGACAGGGATGGTAGGCACGCTGGTGCACTTATGCACGCCCCTTACAGACCTCTTAGGAAGGGGGTGAGGTCAACAGTAGACAGTTTAAGGTTAAAGTTTTGGGGGTTTGGGGAAGAAACTCACAGAGTCAGGTAGTGCATTCCAGGCATTGACCACTCTGTTGCTGAAGTCGTATTTTCTGCAATCGAGTTTGGAGCGGTTTACCTTGAGTTTGTATCTATTATTTGTTCGTGTATTGTTGTGGTTGAAGCTGAAGTAGTCATTGACAGGAAGGACATTGTGGCAGATAATTTTATGTACTACACTTAGGTTAGATTAGGGGATTGGAGGCTAAAATATACAAAGAACAGTTGCAGGAACTGGGTATGTCTAATCTAGTGGAAAGAAGGGGTGACATGATCACAGTGTTCCAATATTTGAAGGGCTGCCATAAAGAAAAGGGGGTCAACCTATTTTCCAAAGCACCTGAGGGTAGGACAAGAAGCTATGGATGGAAACTGATCAAGGAGAGAAGCAACCTAGAACTAAGGAGAAATTTCCTGACAGTTAGAACAATTAATCAGTGGAACAGAAGTTCAGAAATTGTGGGTGCTCCATCACTGGAGACTTTTAAGAAGAGAAGAGAATGGTATAGGGCAGTGATGGCTAACCTTTTTGCCATCCCATGCCAGGAGCAGGGTGGTGGTGGTGTCATGAGTGTGTGTGTCCACACCCATAATTCTATGCGCCCTGTCCCCACGCATGCGCATGCAACCCCACCATGCTTTCCCCGCTCCTGGCACGAGAATGGCATGGTAGGCCTGTTTTTTTGCTCTCCCCAGCCTCCAGAGCCTTTCTAGGAGTTTGGGGAGGGTGAAAACTTGGCAACTTTGCAAACGGGCCGTTTCCGGCCTCCGGAGTGCCTCCAAGGGGCACTTTCGCCCTCCCCAGACTCCTAGAAAGGCTCTGGAGGCTGGGGAAAGAGAAAAACGGGCCTTCCCCATTATCCCTCTGGAGGCAGGAAACAGCCTGTTTCCTTACTTCTGGTGGGCCCAGAAGGCCTGAAAATTAGTTGGCTGGCATGCACATGCACCCCGGAGCTGAGCTCTCGTGCCCACCGATGTGGCTACACGTGCCACCTGTGGCACCGTGTCATAGGTTTGCCATCATAGGTATAGGATCTGCTGTTTGAGCAGGGATTTGGACTAGAAGACCTCCAAAGTCCCTTCCAACTCCGTTATTCTGTTGTTCTGTTAAATTTCTGTTAAGTAGCATTGGCACAAGAACCACACCGATATCTCCATATGATCACCAGGAGTTGACTTGAGGGAATTTTACAACTGTGGTTGAACAGCTTTTATTGATCTCAGCTTGATAGCTGAATTCACCACAGTGATGTGCCAAACAGAATCTCTACCAGCTCCTATAGATTTCCAACCTATTGCTAATCCTTCTACCCACCAGTGAGCTCCTCTACTCCACCCATCCAGTAAACCTTAGATATATTTGTAAAGTTGTACCATCAACTTGACTTGTTATTTCACATGCAGAACCGGGAAATTGCAAATAGCTCCATTTTACATCTTTCATTAAGACAGCAAACATTGCACATTTATCAATAGATAACATGAATAATTTTATATAATAAAAATGACTGAATTCAATGGGCTGGAATCTTGGACTCCAGAAGAAGGACCTTTGTGACTCATTCAATCCCTTAAAGGGACAGTACATATTTACAGAGCCCTCATATCCTGGACATAAACTGTTTCGACTCCTACCCTCAAAACGATGCTATAGAGCACTGCACACCAGAACAATTAGACACAAGGACAGTTTTTTCTCGAACGCCCTCACTCTGCTAAACAAATAATTCCCTCAACACTGTTAAACTAGTTACTAAGTCTGCACTACTATTAATCTTCTCATCGTTCCTATCACCCATCTCCTCCCACTTATGACGAAGCCCTGGATTCTCATTCCTTACGTTCAATGTTATATCCTCTTTCGTATATCCTGCTAATTACATTGCCAGGGTAGCTCCAATTCCTGGTGCTCAAATTATGTACTTGCTTCTCATAACAAACTCTCATGAATTTTCACCAGTTTCTTCATTTCTCCAACTTTACTACAACTCCCTGAGCAATCCACACCAATAACTTGATTGTCAGGCTATAAATCAGAGCAAACTAAGAAACGGGCAACTTTCTTCGGACCTAAAGCTACTTTAGAAGATCAGAACAGCTGTAGGAATCAAGAATCTTGCAAATCTTGAATGCACTTTACTTCTTCAGTCTTTCATCCATGAGAATGAAGAGTGGAAGGGCCTGTCTGGGGAATTTTCACAAATCGCTTTCTTGATCTGGGTTCAAGCCACGTTTATTTGATGGCTGCCTTGACAACAGATCTTAGAATTTAGAATAACTTTATTGTCACTTTGAATGTACACTAATCGGCATACAGTATATTAAAATAAAAGTTCGTCACATACAGCTCTCAAAGGGTCACCACCTCCAATATACACAACATAAACATGACAAAATAAATAAATACAAAATTATGGATATATCCACATATATTATATGACACAGCGAAACAACACGGTCTAGTTCAGATGTAGACATGGACATGGCAAAAAAAAAAAAAAAAAAAGAACCCTGCGAGTTTACAAGACAAATTGCATAAGGTACAAAGTTGTTACAGAATCTGGTAGTCCTGCTAGAAATACTTTGAAACCTCCTCCCAGAGGGGAGCAACAGAAACAGACTGTGAAGTGGGTGTGTGGTGTCTCTAACAATGGTTTGAGGTCTAAGCACATGGCGCTTATAAGCAGAATTCTGAATGACGGGAAGCAAACTTCCTATAATCTTATCTGCTGTCCTTACCACTCTCTGTAGGGACTTTCTATCTGAGGCATTACATCTTCCCTCTGTCTGAGGGACTCTGAGGCATGTTCCCTCTGTTATTCAAGGCTACCCTCTACAGTATACTTTCTGTAGCAATAGGGAGGTGAAAATTGGGACGGACCAATCACTATTCATTTCGATAGTTTGGTAGATGTTGTACACCATCCGTAGACTTTACAGTTTTGCAACTGTTTAATTCATTTAAAAACTTCAGAGGGGGGATACAAGCAGCCAATGAAGAACAGACTCTGAAATTAAATCCCTCAAAGTTCAATAAACTCACCAAAGTAGACTGATAATGTATTTCTCAGACAGTGAACGCTCCCACTGCAGCAGCAGGACTTAGCTATAAACCAGCACCATAAGCCACAGCACTCTTCACTTTAATGACCTTAATTAATTGGAGCCAGCAACGTAATCACACTGGCTATGCAATTTCTTTTTATTACCGTTTTATAAATTTTTTTACATTTCACAGAAGTCTCTTAGGGGGAAAAACCAATTACACCTTAAATGCTGTAAACCACTTGGTTTTCACCCTGACGTAAACCTGATCAAACTATGGTTTAGATTTTCCCAAGGCTCCAATTGCTATTATTTGAAGAGAAGTACAGGATAACAGAGTTGGAAGGGAATTTGGAGGTCTTCTAATCCAACCCCCTGCACAAGAAGGAGACTCTATATCATTCGGGACAAAATGGCAATTTGTCAACGTTTGACAAATTTGACAATATTTGACAAATGAACAATGGAGCAGCAAGATATTCTGAACATTCAACTTTATCTCTTTGAAAGTATATATTGGATCCTTGATGTTTTGGTTTCCATCAGTTTGGGAGAATGGTAATAAAACTTTGATTCTGTTTTTGTAAATTAGACAGGCTTATTATTATAGAAATGGCTTGTACCAGTGGTGGGATTCAAATTTTTTTACTAACGGTTCTGTAGGCATGGCTTGGTGGGTGTGGCAGGGGAAGGATACTGTAAAATCTCCATTCCCTCTCCACTCCAGGGGAAGGTTACTGCACAATCCCCATTTCCTCTCGATCAGCTGGGACTCGGGAGGCAGAGAATAGATGGGGGCGGGGCCAGTCAGAGGTGGTTCTTACTGGTTCTCCAAACTACTCAAAATTTCCACTACCGGTTCTCTAGAACTGGTCAGAACCAGCTGAATACCACCTCTGGCTTGTACAGTCTGTTGTGTAAAAGCAAAAAGTTGTGATTGTAATGTTGTTACCTTCGACTGTGCCAAAGAGAGTCAGAAGTTTTCTATTTTTTTGTATTTTTTCTCCTGTTACACTATCTTTTAACGGCCTCATAATCCCTTGTGGGGTGGAGTCTGGGCTACCAAATGGAGCTAGCGGAGCGTTTTAATGGCTGGATGCCCAGGGGTGAAATCCAGCAAGTTCTGGCAGGTTCTGGAGAACCGGTAGCAGAAATTTTGTGTAGTTTGGAGAACCGGCAAATGCCACCTCTGGCTGGACCCAGAGTGGAGTGGGAATGGAGATTTTGTAATATCCTTCTTCCAGGAGTGGGGAGGGAATGGAGATTTTGCAATATCCTTCTTCCAGGAGTGGGGAGAGAATGGGGATTTTGCAGAATCCTTCCCCCAGGAGTGGGGAGGAAATGGAGATTTTGCAGAATCCTTCCTCCAGGAGTGG
The DNA here is from genome assembly GCF_059756535.1 of Pantherophis guttatus. NCBI lineage: Eukaryota > Metazoa > Chordata > Lepidosauria > Squamata > Colubridae > Pantherophis > Pantherophis guttatus. The sequence goes on from NC_142067.1 coordinate 11,097,804, forward strand.
GGAGGAAATGGAGATTTTGCAGTATCCTTTCCCTGCCATGCCCACCAAGCCATGCCCACCAAGCCACACCACGCCCACCAAGCCATGCCCACAGAACCGGTATTAAAAAAAATTGGATTTCACCACTGCAGATGCCCTTCCTGGCCCCAATGCAGAGTTTCATTCAGCAGATATATTCTCAGTGTGCCCAGAGAGAGAAATATCTGCCTCTACCTACGATCGAACCCCACAGCCTCCTGATTGTGAGGCGAGAGCTCCACCTCTAGGCCACCGCACCACTCCTCTCCCGTTACACCATACCCCCTCTTTTCCCCTTCCTCTCTTCTTACTTTTCCATGGTTTTTTTTTCTTTGTATTTTATACTTTGATAAACTAATAAAAAAGTTAAATTGCAAACAAAACAAAACAAAACAAAACCTGGGAAAATATATATTTTTTTTTCTGGACATGGCGCTGAGTTAGTATTAAAAATGGCCCTTATGTTAGCTTTGCTGAGTAGGCAAGTTTTAAAGTACCAACAATGAGTTGGTAGCTAAACATGCTATCAAAGAGAAGTGCTCACTCTTGGGTTGACTGCGTATGTTGAGCATGATTTAGGGACTACTTGAAACTAAAACATAATCAATGGCCCGCTGAATAGGTATTTTAATCTATTTAAATCACCATCTGCTACCTCATTCAGAACTAGAAGATTTAGCATGTTAAAAAGTGGAACTAATCCATCACTTCACAAAGATGGTACCCTTGCCTTCCCCCCATAAAACCGATGCCTGCTATATATCACAGAGAGGGCAGGGAGTCAGCTGAAGCACTTAAATCAGGTTGCTTCCTCAAACCTATCCTAGGGTGAAATTGCTGCCAAAAATGAATTCAAACAGGAAACGGGCATAAAATGAACATAGAAGCAAAGGATCTTCCTCATGTCCTCCAGCACAAAACATGCTCACCAATTACTTTCAGAAGAAAAGGCCTCTCTCTCATCCTTAACCTACAGCAGAAGCAGCCTAAATGTATCCTTGGTTGTTCCGGGTTTAAATTATTATTTTCCATCTTCTCTTCATGCAATCGGGGAGCTGGTTTCTGCTGAGGTTAACATCAGAATGGCCCCATTCAGAAAAGCCCCATATCTTTTGGTCTCACTCGTGAAATAATAGAATAGATAATAGGATAGGGTAGGGTAGGGTAGGGTAGGGTAGGGTAGGGTAGGGTAGGGTAGGGTAGGGTAGGATAGAGAAGGTAGGGTAGGGTAGGGTAGGTAGGGTAGGATAGAGTAAGGTAGGGTAGAAGAGGAGAGGAGAGGAGAGGAGAGGAGAGGAGAGGAGAATAGAATAGAATAGAATAGAATAGAATAGAATAGAATAGAATAGAATAGAATAGAATAGAATAGAATAGAATAGCCATGGTGGCGCAGTGGTTAGAGTGCAGTACTGTAGGCTACTTCTGCTGATCACTGGCTGCCAGCAGTTTGGCAGTTCAAATTCCACTAGGCTCAAGGTTGACTCAGCCTTCCATCCTTCCAAGGTGGGTAAAATGAGGACCCAGATTGTTGGGGGCAATAGGCTGACTCTGTAAAACCGCTTAGAGAGGGCTGTAAAGCACTGTAAAGCGATATATAAGTCTAAGTGCTATTGCTATTGCTATAGAAGAATAGAATGTGTAGACGATGGCAAGCAGAGGGAGCGCACGTGGGGCAGACATTGGCAAACCACTAGGGTTCCTATAAAAAAGATGTTAAGACTCTAGAAAGAGTGCAGAGAAGAGCAACCAAAACGATTAGGAGACTGGAAGCTAAAACATACAATGAACGGATGCAGGAACTGGGCATGGCTAGTCTAGTGAAGAGAAGGACCAGGGGAGACATGATAGCCGTCTTCCAATATGTGAGAGGCTGCCACAGAGAGGAAAGGGTCAAGCTATTTTCCAAGGCACCTGAAGGCCAGACAAGGAATAATGGATGGAAACTGATCAAGGAGAGATTCAACCTGGAAATAAGGAGAAATTTTCTGACCGTGAGAGCAACCCACCAATGGAACAAAAGTTGTGGGAGCTTCATCACAGGAAACTTTCAAGAAGAGTCTGGACTGCCATCTGTCAAAAATGGTGTAGGGTTTCCTACTTGGGCACAAGGTTGGACTAGATGACCTGCAAGGTCCCTTCCAACTCTGTTAATCTGTTTCTGTATCTGCATCTAGACGATTATTAAACAGTTCTACATTCCTTTTTAAAAGAGAGTAGACCAATCTGCAAAAAAAAAAGTGTCTACTGATCAATTTGAAGGGATGCAATAGTGGTTTTGTAGCAAAGAGAGCGTTTCAGGGTTGTTTCTGATTGTTTTTACTACTTTGGAGGTGCCGTTTACCTGCTCCAATTTTGTGTGCTCCATGAAATACTTCCAGGAAGTACCAACTACAACCACTCGCTGCTAATACTGTTGTTCCTGTTGAGTAGTGGGCTTCAGTAGGCAAGAACCAGACCAGCATAGCTGCAACAGCATTTATTGACTCAAAAATGGAACTGAGGAACATACAGGCAAATGCCTGTTATTTATACTCTAGGGTCACAGGGCCTTAACCAATCATAGAACTAGAAAAAGCCCGCCCAAATATAAATGTTCTAAGTTTCCCTCCAAAACAGTTGGGGTCATCTAAAAGTTAGTTTCACTTTAACACAACTATATCCGTTCAATACATATAAGTTCCCTTCCGGCAGAAGGGATGAATTTGATGAAATCCAAATTTTTTTACTACCGGGTCTGTGGGCGTGGCTTGATGGGCGTGGCTTGGCAGGCGTGGCAGGGGAAGGATACTGCAAAATCCCCATTCCCTCCCCACTCCTGGGGGAAGGATATTGCAAAATCTCCATTCCCGCCAGCCAGAGGTGATATTTGAACTACTCAAAATTTCTGCTACCGGTTCTCCGAACTGTTCAAAATTTCCGCTACGGGTTCTCCAGAACCTTCAGGATTTCACCCTTGCCTTCCGGCATTTATTGATTTGGGATATGTGGGAGAAAGGAGGAGCCTGGATAGCTCTGTGGACAAGGCACTGTAATTTAACACCAGCTGTCTGCAATTAAAGTAAGTTCGAATCTTGCCAGGCTCAAGGTTGACTCAGCCTTCCATCCTTTCTAAGGTAGGTAAATTGAGGACCCAGTTTGTGGGGGCAATAAGCTGACTTTGTATAAAATATACAAAAGTATGAAAGCTATTGCTTAACGCACTGTAAGCCACCCTGAGTCTCTGGAGAAGGGCGGCATATAAATCAATTTTTTTTTTAAAAAAAGGATGAAACCGATACAAGCGCTTTGAAGTGGTATATAAATCTAAGCGCTATTGCTTATGATGTGTGGGTTGAAGTAAATGCTGCATCTCAGATATTCCCTTTATATGACTTCCAGCATTTCTCTTTTGTTTTTTTTCTCTTAATCCTCTTTTTTTCCTCCTACGGAGAGGCAATAACGAAAGAACAGATAGCTCTACCAGAGTTTGTTATGATCTCTGGGAGAAAGCTTTTGAAATTAGCCAAAGGGCACAAGCTATAACTGTTGAAGTCCCTCTGCGGCTAGAGAATTGTAAGTTGTCTATCTCCGCTGTAACCTTTAATGACCCCCCCCCTTCCCGAGGAAAAACCCATATCCACAAAATCGCTCTGCTGCGGAATGTTAAATTCTTGGAGGCAATGAGTAACAGCAGTTTTGCAAACTTTCCTTGTTTCCTCCCCACCCCCATTAAAAATATGCAACTCCCACCGTTTGTCTGATTAACAGAACACAACGCGTTGGCCCTTCAGCAAGATGAAGGGTGGAGGGGAGGGGTGGGGGTGTTTGGAAAAGGGAGAGTGAATTAAGATAATGAATGAAATAGAATGGAGATGAGAGAAACAGACAGTCTGGAAAGCAAACTTCAAGATGAGTGAATCACAGCGAATGACTAAAGAGGCACCCCAGGGAGATATATAGCTCCAGAATCTGGGCTATAGATTTCAAAAGGATGACAAGAGATGCTTTGAAAAAGCACAAAAAGATATGGCACATGCCCGGATTCAGAAAGGATGAAGGGTTACAGCTGTAAATTATTTAAAAACAATGAAGAATGTATCAAGCCAAGCCTTCTGTTTTATCTGGATGTTTCCATTCACCTTGATATTTTAAACCAGAACAGGGCTTCAATTTTTTTTTCTTCTTCCCCCAAACGGATATTGCTTTGATATCAATTTGAAGTATTGTGTTAATGGGCCAAAAGAATGAAATTCAGCTGACTGGAGAAAAGAGTTTAGTGGCTTGTGGAGAAAAAAAAAAAAGCTCGCTCAAATACCCTCTAGTAATTCTGAAAATTGGAATAATAAACTGGAAGATCAAGCTGGATTTGGCTGAAACAGGCTTCATTCGGCTTCGAGATACTAGATGAGTGGCAGGTGAATTTTAACTGGCTTTGCTAAAAATCACTGGTTGGAATTCTGAGGAAGGTTAATTTCAGAGGTTTACGGGCAGAAAATTCCTCCTGCCACCTAAACTCTCCGTGGAATAATGAAGACTTTTTATAAACCATGCAGAGCAGTGGTGAAATGTAAAATTTGTTCCTACCGGTTCTGTGGGCATGGCTTGGTGGAGGGGGTACTGTGACTGGGTGGGCGTGGCCAACTTTTTTTTAACTTTTACTTTTAAAAGCTTTTTTTTCTACAACCTCTTTGGCTGTAGACCTTTTAAAAGGCTCTGACGATCCCAGCTGAGTTGCCTGATCGTCAGAGGCTTTTGTTTTCTTTTAAAACAACACTCTGTCAACTTGCAAAGCTTTCAAGTTGCCATGAGCAGGAGGGAGGGAGAACTGAAGTGAATTCCATACATTTTTTTTCTGACCGCAATCAGGAGTGTGTTAGATTTCACAGCCAGCTAAAGTGGGTAAAACATGCAAATGTGAGTAGATAAATAGGTACCACTTCGATCAGAAGGTAACTGTGTTCTGTCCCCCTTGGTATACCATCATGCCAGCCATATGATCATGGAAATGTCTTTGGACAACTCTGGCTCTTTGGGCTAAGAAATGTAGATGAGCACCACCCCCAAGAGTCAAACATGACTGGACAAGGAAAACCTTTACTTTTACCTTACATATAATTAATGGAATCTAGTGGATCTAACAGAATAGACCACAATACAGCTGAAGAGTAAGACAATCTCCATTAATTACTTGGATGAAAAAGCAGAAAGAATGTCTATTAAATTTGGGTAGAGAGCTAAAGGTATAGAAATCAGAACCAAAACACAAAATGTTCTTGACATTAAGAGCATTAACATTAGGAGAAAATGAGCTGATAATAAGCAGGATGTACTATAATAGTGATAATTGCAAAATTTTTCATTTAACAACAACAACAAAAAAAAAAATCAAAACCTAGTTACAAGACTGGGGGAGCCTAGCTTTATGAAATTGAAACCTGCAGTTGATCATAAGCTGAAAATGAATCAGTGGCGCAACGGGGCTCATGAAATGTCAAAGACAGTTATAGACCCTATCAGCAGAAATAAGACTTCCCAAATGATGAGAAGCAATAGTTCTCTCAAACTGTTGCTCTCAAAATTGTACTCATTTTAAAGAAAGATTCAGAGAAACTGGAGCACAGAAGGCCCCTATCATACCATAATGTAGGACACAGGATAATGGCTTCCTGTTATAAAAGGGCAGATTCGGATGGTATTTTAGGAAAACTGGTAAGAAAAATTTAGCAGCCAATGCCATTGTTGAAAAAGACACTAAACTCCTTTCACTGGGCAGGTTTTAGTCAGAATTGCACAATCAACTAATCAAGATATTTAATTTGAGTTTCTGCACTGAGCAGAAAGTTAACTGCCTCCTTCCAATTCTGTCATTGGTTCCGGCACAATAGTGGTGAAATGCAGCCGGATCTATCCGGCTTGCGTGATCCGGTAGGGCCGGTGGCGGGAGGCTCCGCCCACCCACTCGGACGTCATCATGTCCCATTTTTGACTCTCTGCACATGCACAGAAGGCTCTGCGCATGCATGGAGGAGGCGCACATGCTTACATTTGCGACAGGGGTGGGTTCTACTTATGTTTACTACCGGTTCACAACAGGATCACGCGCACACGCGCACGAGCGAAGAGAATACACACGCCTTGCTTCTGCGCATGCGCAGATTGCTGATGACGACATCCGGGGTGGTGGGCGGGGCCTCGCACTGGTTTTATTACCGGTTCTTGCGAACCGGTCTGAAACGGGGGCAACCCACCACTGATTTGTGATCTGGTAGCAAAGGTAAGTGCATTTTATCCCTGGGGCACAAATATAGGTACTCATCTATTGTGGAATAATATAATATGTGTGAATTAAATTAAGGCTAAATTATGGCTTATTTCCCAGATCTGTTTTATTTATCCTGGCTTTCCTTTTTTGTGTGTGAATCCAACCAATATATATATTGGTAATATTAAAGGTTGGAATTGTTTTATTTTGCTTGTGTATTATTGTGTAGTTCTTACTTTATGGCTGTATCCTAAACTCAGAATGGGACAGTGGTCAAATCGCCATGGGACAATTCAACAAACACAAAAGTTACATTAATTTCGAGAGAACTGTGGCCAATAATAATAATAACATAAAGAAAGCCAATCCAGAAATACAAGAGTTACAATAATTTCAATGAAAACGTGGTCATCAATAATAAAAATAGCTGGATGAAAAAATTAATACAGTATTGAATTGTCCTGCAATGAGTTGGCTGCAGTGAGTTGTCCTGTGTGAGTATAGTATAGTGATGGCGAACCTATCAGTGAGCACGTGAGCTCAGCTCCGGCGTGCATGCATGCACTGGCTAGCTGATTTTCGGGCCTTCTGGGCCTACTACAAGCAGGGAAACAGACTGTTTCCTGCCTCTGGAGGGCCTGGGGTGGGGTGGGGAAGGTCTGTTTTTCTTTCTCACCTGTCTCCAGATCCTCTCTATGAGTCTAGGGTGGGTGAAAACAGCCTTCCCCACCCTTTCGGAGGCCCTCCGGAGGCCAGAAACGGCCAGTTTTCTAACTTCCAGTTGTACAGGAAGTGACGTTTTTTGCTGTCCCCAGCTTCCAGAGTCTCCTAGAGAGGGAAGGCTGTTTTTGCCCTCCCTAGACTCAGAGAGGATCTGGAGCCATGTGAGAAAGAAAAATGGGCCTACAGGGCCATCGTGTGCCAGGAAGGGGTGGGGGGTCACGTGTGCATGCCCGGGGGTGGGGTGCATAGAATTATGGGTGTGGGCACGTGCGTGTGCGAAACCTCCCCCGCCCCCCTCCTGGCACGTGATGGCAAAAAGGTTAGCCATCACTGATATAGGTCTCCTGAGTGAGCAGGACTAGATGACCTCCAAGGTCCTTTCCAACTCTGTTACTGTAAAAATTGTATATTGTTGTTGAGCTGCCCTTGGTGAGTTGTCCTAGATCCTTCTAAACTGGACAGCATTTACCCAAGAAATTTCTAGCTTGGTATTCCCCAAAAGACTGAGAATAGATGTTAATTTTTCTGTGTTAACCTTTTGTCCATGATGGAACACACATGGAGAGCTATGAAACTTTACGAGCTACAAAGTTTTTGCTTTCAAGTTCTCCACCGGCCGGTGGCCTAGAGGTGGAGCTCTTGCCTCATAATCAGGAGGTTGTGAGTTCGATCCTAGGTAGAGGCAGATGAAGGATCTCCTGCTTGGGCAGGGGGTTGGACTCAATGACCTGCAAGGCCCCTTCCAACTCTGTTAATCAGAAAGCAAAACATGCTTGGAATTTTTTTTTTTAATTTATTAATTTTATTTCTATACCGCCCTTCTCCCGAAGGACTCAGGGCGGTGTACAACCTAATTAAAAACACAAAGACAGACAAAATTTAAAAATTATTAAAATTATTAAATAATAGGCCCAATTTATAAAACCCCAAATTTAAAATCCCATTTAAAACCAATTAAGATCTTTACATTGATAGCCCAGCCTGGCAGAACAACATGGTTTTTCTTATTATTTCTTATTATTTATATATAATTATATAATTTCTTATTATTTATATATAATAAGTATATCAGTTTTATATACTGTATCAATCTTGCTTATTTAGAAATGGGTTCCTTCCAAACAAGTGTGCTGAAAGCTGGCCTTTTATCTTATACACGAATGTTTTAAGAAATGGATTAAATTATATATGTTGGTTATATATATATATATTTATTTTGTTCTGTTTGAGAAAGGAAATTTACAAAAAAAAATAGATCAGGCTTTTCACACAATGAAAAAAATGTACTTAATGGCACCAAATCTTTTTTTTTTTTCCCCTCTCCACAATGGAAAATATTTGGAGCCTTAAAAAATAAAAATCATTTAAAACTTATTTTAAAAAGGCCTCTAAGATCTGGCATTTGCACAGTACCTTGAAAGCCAATCACATCCATTTTATTCTTGAACGATAAAATCAGTTTTGAGTGATATCCTCCAGATCAGCTGCAAAAAATGTCTCGAGGAAGAAGTAGGAAGGGGGAGAGAGGGAGAAGGGGGCCGAGGGGAAAGCAGTTGGGTGTAACTTAAACTCTCTTTAAAAATTATGAAACGGCGTTACTCATCAGATCAGCCTCTGATGGCATTCAGTGGAAATGGCAGCTAAAACGAACTAATTCCCGCTTGACTTTCTGCAACAAGAAAGCAGATAACCAAATCGAATGTCGGATGAATGTTGCATTCGTATTCATAACGTCATCCCTCAACACTGAATTTTGACACACACGGGTAGGAATGCGGGAAAATAAAAGCAAAGGCAGAGTTTTAACACTGGCAGCTTCCCAAAGCTTTTTAAATAAGGGAGTCTCTAGTGTAAAATATGCACTTTCCAAGATACGTACATCTATCATTGGGTTTCTATGCGGCTGATTACTTTACAAGATAGGTGAATATCTCACCCGTTGACCCACAATCCATCTCTGATCTCTTTTCTGAGTCAGTAACAAGTTCCAAAACCCAAGAATGATATGCTAAGGTTCTTCCAAGCACTTTCCTTTATTGTTCTTCTCACCTATAGACAAAAATCTTGCCAAAGTAAAGCAGACTACTCGCACCATTAGAATAGAGTAGAATAAAATATATATATATTTTATTGGCCAAGTGGGATTGGACACACAAGGAATTTGTCTTGGTGCATACGCTCTCAGTGTACATAAAAGAAAAGATACGTCCGTCAAGAATCATAGATCATAGATTTTAGATCTACTCTAAGAACTCCTAGAGAGAAGCTGCCTTCGCCCTCTTTGTCTTGCATCAAACTTCTAAACTTCATTGTGTTTTGCTCCTCTGGAATGCAGCCCCTCCCTCCTGGGTCCCTCCTGGGAATCCAAACTACAGGAGTGGCCAAAATTGTGGAAACTTTTGGGAAAAGTGTATTTTCTAAAACTAGCTAATAACACGACTTTTTTTTTTTTGGAATAGTACCATAAAATTATATATCAATGGAAAGATAATTTAATCAAGAATGTAATGCAATAGCTTTTATGAAGGATTTGCTATTAGAATAGCAGTTACAGGATAAAGAAGGAAAGTGAAAAACGTAGAAAAAATGAGATATACAAAAATGATCACCATGTCAGTGAATACTTGGGTAACCTTTAGCATGAATTACGGCCTTACAACATCTTCCCATGGAGTGAACCAAGTCTTTGAGTTCTGCAGCTGTTCTAATGTGAAACCAAGATTGAATGATTGCTTCTATTAACTGGGTTTTATTGCTGGGTCGCTTCTGACTAACAAGTTTCTTTAGTCGGCTCCATAGATTTTCAATTGGGTTAAGGTCTGGGCTATTCCCAAGCCATTCCAGCAGTGGAATAGGATTATCTTGAAACTCCTCCCCCAAAAATGGTGTTATTAGCCATCAAACCTGAAAAATATACTTTTCCCAAAAGGTTTCCACAATTTTGGCCACTACTGTACATTCCACCACAGTCTCCCACTGAAGTCTCATACAGAAATTCAACAGCAGGATGCCAAATTTTGGCAGCTTCATGGGGTTTTTTTTTAGAGGAAAACAACCTGGGGAAACAGGTTGTTAATACTCTGCAGGAATTAATTCATTTCTTCTTTAATACCCCAACATCCAATTAAAAAAAAAATGGTAGAAATATTTCTCACTCTCTTTAAAGATATCACTGGATCGCAAGCACAGAACATCTGGATTTTTAGGGCTCCATCACAATGCTTACGTACTTTTTCTTTCTAAACGTGGCATTACATGGTGGCCTTCTTCACATGTTTCCTCCAATCAGTCATGAACAATGGTGGGTTCCTCCCGGTTTGGTCTGGTTCGGCCAAGCCGGTAGCAGTGACAATATGACGTCACCGAACCGGTTCTCCCTCCCAGCCCTCCCACACCCCCCCACGTTATTCTTACCTTTTATTTGGTCCCACCCCAATCTATTGCTGCCTCCTGAGTCCCAGCTGATGACTAGAGGGAAAAAAACTGTTTAAACTCTTGCCGCGGGGCTTCAAAGGGCCGTCCTACAGCTGATCAGTGTTAAAAGCAAACAAATGAGTCAGGTCGTAAGTACGAAGACTGGTCGTAAGTGCGAGGACCTTCCAGAAATGACTCTGACCAGCTAGCCACACCCACCTAGTCACATGACCTCCAAGCCACACCCACAAAATAAGCCATGCCCACAGAACCGGTAGTAAAAAAAATTAGAACCCACTCCTGGTCATGAACCAATCAAATCTTCTCATCTGGCATCGTTTAGCTCTTTTATCAGACAAAGTACTAGCAAAACGTTATAACATCACAAGCTCATCCCTCAATCAGAAATCAGATGTTGATGTGGCTTCTGAGCACATCAGGCAATGCCGGCAAATCAGAACAAATGCTTTTTTACACCAGCTTTTCCTTGGAGGAGTAGGAGTGCAATCCAGACTAATAAATTAGGTTTCAGGATTCCCACAACACAACTTGACTCTATGGAGTTAATAGAGGTGATATAAAGCCGGTTCAGACCGGTTCGCACGAACCGTTAACGGAAATTGCGGATGAGCCCACCCACTTGCCCTGGCTCTATGCTGTCCTGTTTAGGCACGTTTTTGAGGCCGGGCGCATGCGTGGAAGGCGCATGAGCGCATGAAGTGAGTGTTCGCGCCAGTGGTGGGATTCAAAATTTTTTAATACTGGTTCCGTGGGCGTGGCTTGGTGGGTATGGCATGGCTTGGTGGGTGTGACATGCTTGGTGGGTGTGACATGCTTGGTGGGAGTGGCATGCTTGGTGGGTGTGGCTTGGTGGGAGTGGTAGGGGAAGGATACTGTAAAATCTCCATTTCCTCCCCACTCCAGGGGAAGGTTACTGCAAAATCCCCATTTCCTTCCGATCAGCTGGGACTCGGGAGGCAGAGAATAGATGGGGATGGGGCCAGGGGTGGGTTCTACTTACCTTTACTACTGGTTTGCAACGGGGCTGCATGCGCATGTTCATGCGCAGAAGCGTTCTGATGACATTGGGGTCAGTGGGCGGAACCTCCCTCCAGTTTTACTACTGTTTCTATAGAACCGGTCTGAACCGGGGGCAACACACCACTGGCCGAGGCCAGTCAGCGGTTGTATTTACCGGTTCTCCGAACTACTCAAAATTTCCAGTAACGGTTCTCCAGAACTGGTCAGAACCTGCTGAATACCACCTCTTGTACATGCCCTCAGCGAACCAGTAGTAACAAAAAGTGAAACCCACCACTGAACTCTATGAATGTCTAAGTCTGTTTAGATTAGATGTGCGCACAGTGTCTTCCTTAATGTTTTGAACCCGTAGTGAAAAAGTGTGAAGAACATTTCCCACTCCCTTGAAAGAACTGATTGGATCATAACTGGTGAGTTAGTTGACGGGGTCAGTTAACTCCCTGGTGTTCCCACGGCACTTGAAACCTCTAATAACATAAGGGATTTGTGATAGCAGAGCAGTTAGCGGTATTTCAATAACCCTTTTAATCTGGTAACTGAATTATCCTATTTTCTAACTTAGCTCACTTTCCAATGCTCCTGCTGGTACCGTTGATTCTCATTTTCCGTGGTAGTTATGTTCTACAAAGTCACTGTGAACAATGAAACAGGGAATACTGAATCATTGCTCCTAAGGGAAATACAGGACACTGGTTTGCGGTATGAGAGCTGAAACAAGAAGGCAGACCTCCACCTCACTGAAACTCAGCTGAAAACGTGTGTGTGTTGGGTGACTCACATTTTTCTCTGCTTTAAGCGCGTCCATGAATGATGGGGAAGTGCCAGAAGTGTTGATTTGGGAGCTACAAATAAATTTTAGCCAGCAGGCGAATTTGCTAATATGGGAACCTGTGAATAATAAGAATTGACTATATTTACCTGGCAAATGTCTATGGAGATTCTTAGTCATCCAGGTCATGGTTGTCCCAAAGGTGCTTTTTCAACAGGCAACCAGACTTTCTGATTTTTCTTTGAAGACCAGTGGTGAAATTCAATTATTTTTACTACCGGTTCTGTGGGCACGGCTTGGTGGGCGTGGTGTGGCTTGGTGAGTGTGGCTTGGTGGCTATGGCAGGGGAAGGATACTGCAAAATCCCCATATCCCTCCCCACTCCTGGGGGAAGGATACTGCAAAATCTGCACTCCCACCCCACTCCAGGGGAAGGATACTTCAAAATCCCCATTCCCTCCCCACTCCTGGGGGAAGGATATTGCAAAAACTCCATTCCCACCCCACTCTGGGGCCAGCCAGAGGTGGTATTTGCCAGTTCTCCGAACAACTCAAATCCAGCAGGTTCTGACAGATTCTGGAGAACCGGTAGCAGAAATTTTGAGTAGTTTGGAGAACCGGTAGTAAAAATTCTGACTGGCCCCACCCCCATCTAGTCTCTGCCTCCTGAGTCCCAGCTGATCGGGAGGAAATGGGGACTTTGCAGTAACCTTCCCCTGGAGTGGGGTGGGAATGGAGATTTTACAGTATCCTTCCCCTGCCATGCTCTCCAAGCCATGCCACGCCCACCAAGCCACACCCACAGAACCGGTAGTAAAATTTTTTGAAACCCACCACTGCTGAGAAGGCACCAAGGTTAACATTGAAGGATTTTGGCACATACTGTACTTGTATAAACTGTGAGATCAACCTGAAGGCGTGTGCATCATCTCATTTGAATTGTTCTGTATTTCTCATGGCAGTAATAGTTGATTTGCAACATGTCAGAGCCTGACATTCTGGACAAATTTTAAATGAGATAATTGTGAACTTTGGCAGTATGAGAATAAACAAGCCAATCCTGAACCCCAAGTAGATGGATTAAATGAAAGGGCCTGTTACACACAGTTGAAAGTAACAATAAGCTTTATCTGTGGACAGCATTGGATATTTTCCAGAACCTGTAAAAAAGCTGATATGACGGAATTAGGTGAATATTCAAATTCACTTCAGAAATGACCTTTGATGTATTTCATTTCTCCATGGGGTTGGAGAAGAAGTTTAGAAACTTATCCTTTGCTCTGTTTCAAACTTTTTCAGAGATTGCCCTACCCAAACATTGTGCTCTACCATATTTTAATTGTGGATTTTTGACTATTCACCATTTTTTCCTTAACAGTTTTTACTCAGTGCTATGGACGTTAATTTGTTTTTAGGGTTTTTCTTATTTACAAAAAGAGAGAGAAATTAATAGGAATTATTACAGTTAGTCTACAATGATCTTTACGCTTTATATGTTGCAAGATAACAGAATAACAGAGTTGGAAGGCACCTTAGAGATCTTCTAGTCCAACCCCCTGCTCAAGCAGGAGACCCTATACCGTTTCAGACAAATAGCTGTCAAATCTCTTCTTAAAAACCTCCAATGTTGGAGCACCCACAATTTCTGGAGGCAAGCTATTCCACCATTCCAAGCCATTAATTGTTCTAACCATCAGGAAATTTCTCCTTAGTTCTAGTTGGTTCTGTCCTTGATCAGGTTCAATCCATTATTCCTTGTCCTGCTTTCAGGTGCTTTGGAGAATAGGTTGACGCCTGTTCTTTGAGGCAGCCCCTTAGATATTGGAACACTGCTATCATGTCCCCTCTAGTCCTTCTTTTCATTAACCTACACCCGTGATGGTGAACCTATGGCACCTGTGGCACGTGGAGCCATATCTTTGGGCACGCGAGCATTGCCCTAGCTCAGCTCCAGTATACTGTGGCACTGGCCAGCTGATTTTCGGGTCTTCCGGGCCCACCGGAAGTTGGGAAATGGGCCATTTCCAACCTCCAGAGAGTCTCCAGGGGGGGAGGCTGTTTTCACCCTCCCCAGGCTCTTAGAAAGGCTCTGGAGCCTGGGGAGGGTGAAAAATGGGCCTTCCGGTCCCACCGTACCAATAGTGGGGGGAGTGCGGGAGGTCGCACGCACATGCACAGGGGGGTGGGGCACATTGACTTATGGGTGTGGGCGCAGGTGTGCGCGACCCTCCTGCGTGACCCCCGCTTTTGGCATGTGATGGCAAAAAGGTTAGCCATCACTGACCTAGACATACCCAATTCTTCATATGATAACCAACTAGTCTTCATATGATAACCAAAAGTTATATCCGATTGATCTATATTTTCATTGTTCTGATTTCTTGTGGTTTTCAACCTTCTTGGCTTCTCACACTTTCGTTCAATCCAACAGAAGATCTCAGCAGAGGATTTCTCCTCTTGGGGTTTTTTTTCCACAGTCATGCTAAGGATAACTCTGCCCTTGAGAAATTGTTGGAGAAATTCAGAGGAATCTTCCATCAAGTTTCTCGTTGCCCAAATCTTATGGGGAATTTCAAAACACTATTTGTATACAGTTCTAAGTAGTTTTATGAGCTATATAACACCATACCCGTTCTCAAGAGGAATAGAAATGCGCATATAAGCTTAGAAACAGATGTAGAACCTGGAAGCATTGAATGTATTTTCTTAATGGATTGTACCTGTGGCAGGAAACTGAGGCTATTAGGACAGATCACATTAACAATCAAACTGAATATATATGTGGATAGAAATCAAAGCTGTATTAGGGTTCTGCAAAGCTTCTATTCAAAGGCGATTCAATCGAATCAAAGTTGATTTCGTAATGGACTTCTGTGCATGGGAAAAAGGCCTTTTCCCCAAATTCAATCATTTTAAGAACTATTTGAATGTAATCAGAGTTTAATTGGATCAAGGCTGACTTGCACATTCCAACAGCATCATTCCTCCCCTCCCCCTTTCTCGGGAACTGCATTTAGGAATTGTGTGTGAAATTGATGCCATGATTTCAATCAAGCAATCAGAATAGAGCTGGAAGGGACGTTGGAGGTCTTCTAGTGAACTGAGTCCATGACTCAGGACCTGGGTACTTCCGGGACCGCCTACTACCACCAATAGCCTCCCACCGGCCGGTACGCTCTCATAGAGAGGGGCTCCTCCGGGTGCTGTCAGCCAAACAATGTCGACTGGCGGCCCCCAGGGGGACAGCCTTCTCTGTGGGGGCACCTACTATCTGGAACGAGCTCCCCCCAGAGATACAGAGGATCCTGTATCTGCGCACCTTCCGCCGTGCTCTTAAGACCTTTTTATTCCACCAGGCGGGCCTGACCTAACTTTCTCCCTCTTTTTAAACATTTTTAATATTTTTAAATATTTTTTAGTATTTTTAATATTCAAAGTTTAAATTTGTTTTAAATTGATTGGGGTTTTAAATCTGTCTGGGCCAAACTATTTAATTCGATTTTATCTCTGCTTTTTAAATTTTGTATGTATGTATTTTATTGTTGGCTGTTCACTGCCCTGAGTCGTTCGGGGGTAGGGCGGTATATAAATCAAATAAAAGTAAAGTAAAGTAAAGTTCTAGTAAGACCACACCTAGAGTACTGCATCCAAGTACAGAGGAGAGCAACCAGGATGATTAGGGGACTGGAGGCTAAATGATATGAAGAACGGTTGCAGGAACTGGGCATGGCTAGTCTAATCAAGAGAAGGACCAGGGGAGACATGATAGCTGTGTTCCAATACTTGAGGGGCTGCCACAGAGAGGAGGGGGGGTCAAGCTGTTTTCCAAAGCACCTGAAGGCCAGACAAGGAATAATGGATGGAAACTGATCACGGAGAGATTCAACCTAGAAATGAGGAGGAACTTTCTGACAGTGAGAACAATCAACCCATGGAACAGAAGTTGCCTTTGGAAGTTGTGGGAGCTTCATCACTTGAGACTTTCAAGAAGAGATTGGACTGCCATTTGTCAGAAATGGTGTAGGGTCTCCTGCTTGAGCAGGGGGTTGGAATAGATGACTTATAAGATCCCTTCCAACTCTGTTTAACCTTATACCATTTCAGACAAGTGACTGTCCATTCTCTTCTTAAAAAACTCCAGTGACGGAACGTCCATAATTGATGAATATAAATATGAGAAATACAGTCAAAAAAATCAGTGCACTCAAACGCCACAATTCCAAATCCTTAATCTCTAGCCACACCAAACAGCACCAAGTTCGACTGGAGCAACACAAAAATCATCGGCCACACTACCATCCGCCTCACTTGTGAGTTCATCGAAGCCTGGCACTCAGGGGTGGGTTCTAAAATTTTTTACTACCGGTTCTGTGGGCGTGGCTTATTTTGTGGGTGTGGTTTGATGGTCATGTGACAATTCTATAGGATTTAGCAGAGGTACTGGTCTGCCAGGCTTTTAACTGCTTGCAGAGCTGTACCGGTCAACCCATTTGTTTTTGAAGCGCACTGGTCTACCACCACACTGTCTTTTACCGCTGATCAGCTGTAGGGTGGCCCTTTGAAGCGCTGCGGCAAGAGTTTAAACAGTTTTTTTCCTTCTAGCCAATCAGCTGGGACTTGGGAGGCAGCGAATAGATTGGGGGCAGGGCCAGGCAGAGGTGGTATTTACCAGTTCTCCGAACTACTCAAAATTTCCACTACTGGTTCGCAAGAACCGGGGAAAACCGGTAGCAACCCACCACTGCTGGCACTCCACAAGCAATTCCATCCACAGACACATAGACCTACAACCAGCCTTCAAACCCCTCAGAATCCAAATCAACCACACAGCCAACCAGAGACAGCACCGACCCTCAGCCAACCCACGCAACTCCCCACCACCACCAGCAGTTCACCTCCCAATGACCCTGACTTGATGTAACCTCCCTATCACAAGACCCATCACAAGATTCTCACTGATGACTCACACTTGACCCATCACAAGACCCTCACTTGACACGGCCACACCTGAAGCCCTTATAAATAGAAGAACACTGACCCTGACATCCCCTAAACTCCGCTGAAGATGTTAGCTACCTTCAATCGAATTCCTTTTGGGCATTTTTGATGGGAAAATGGGTAAAAAATTTCAATACATAATATTACACATATTAATGGCAACCAGAATCGTTTCTGCGCAGAATTGGAAACAGGCTGATATTCCTTCAGAACTAATGATAATAAGAAAAATCTTTGAGTGTGCAGAAATGGATAGGCTGTCTATGGAATTGAAAGAGAGAGAGAAGAATATGAGTATTACCAAATTTGGAGTAGATGGTATACCTGGCTTGAGAATAGGAGTAAAATTAATATATAAGATGTACAAAGTATGATATATAACGTATAATATATAAGAACTATATTATATTGATGATAATATGATTGTAGATATTATTATAATTTAAAAGATGGTATAATATAGGATAGTGAACCATAGAAATAGAATTTATGTAAATATGAATGTTATGAATGATATTGATACTGATATGGAAATGCTGTAATAAGTATAAATTTGTGTTTTGTGTTTTAAATGTTGGAAAAATTTAATAAATATATATATATATTTTAAAAAAGATGTTATCAAGCCTGGTAACAATATGTTCGGAAACCAACCCACCAGCTCAGAAAATTAAACTTTACCCTCATATATGTACATATGTATGTATTATGTACCGTGTTTCCCTGAAAATAAGACCTGTCTTATATTTTTTTTGAACCCTGAAATAAGTGCTTGGCCTTATTGCCATGCATTGAAAAGCCTGATTGGGCTTATTATCAGGAGATGTCTTATTTTGGGGAAAATAGGGTATGTATGTAGCAATAAAAATAGTATCAATATTCCGACTGACGAACCCAAGCAAGCCAGCAAGTAGAATCGATCAGAACTCTTTAAGCATAACTTTATTGAGTACATCATTTTGGCACACATGAAGCAAAACCAACTCTAGCTAGTGCCCGCAGTTTTCACCTAATTAAAGAATAAATTCTTTCCTCCCTTCCTTCGCCCAGGTCACAATTAGATGTTCTGGTGTCTCTATGGCGACTCCTTCAAGTCCTTGCTTAACATCTGTTGAGATGACCTTGATTCCCACAGGATGATTTCTTGTTGTCGTCTGGGGCTAGCATTCCAGACCTTTCCCTCCCCGCCATTGTCTGCGGCAAGCTGAGTAATGAAAAGATGGCTGTGAAAAGACAGCATAGGCACATTTCAAAGTTGACAAATAGCGCTTAGATTTATATACTGCCTCATAGAGTAGTCGAATTCAAATTTTTTTTTACTACCGGTTCTGTGGGCGTGGCTTGGTGGGCATGGTCTGGCTTGGTGGGCATGGCAGGGGAAGGATACTGCAAAATCCACATTCCCTCCCCACTCCTGGGGGAAGGATACTGCAAAATCCCCATTCCTGCCCCATTCCTGGAGGAAGGATACTCCAAAATCCTCATTCCCTCCCCACTCCTGGGGGAAGGATATTGCAAAATCTCCATTCCTGCCCCATTCCTGGAGGAAGGATACTCCAAAATCCTCATTCCCTCCCCACTCCTGGGGGAAGGATATTGCAAAATCTCCATTCCCACCCCACTCTGGGGCCAGACAGAGGTGGTATTTGCTGTTTCTCCGAACTACTCAAAATTTCCGCAACCGGTTCTCCAGAACCTGTCAGGACCTGCTGAATAGCACCCCTGCCCCATAGTGCTTTACAGCACTCTCTGGGTGGTTTACAATACCAGCATATTGACCCCAACAATCTAGGTCTTCATTTTACCAACTTTGGGAGAATGGAAGGCTGAGTCAATCTTGAGTTGGTTGAGGATCGAACTGCCGGCAGTTGGCAGAATTAGCCTGCAATGCTGCATTCCAACCACAGTGCCACCAAAGTGTCTAAAAAGTAGTGAGTTAGATTTTTATTTATTTACTTATTACATTTTTTTATAACTGTCTATCTCAATTCAATTGATTCTGGGCAAGAATAAGGTGAGTAACTGCTTTCTTCCAGAGTGCAACAAGCGATCCTATCGGGAGATCCTATCCAAGGAAGCTGATGGAGGAATGCATCAGTTGAGAGTTTGTTTCTCTGTGGTTGTTTCAGCTGCCAAAGGTCAAAATTCAAACTAAGCCATCATAATCTCAGTGACCCGATCAGCTGGCTTCCAAACCAATCCTTAAGTGCCCGTTCATCTTAATAATTGTTTACTGTATTCTTTCTTTCATCCAAGAAAGGGAACAAAGAGATGAGAAACAAAGCTTCGGTTTGCCTTGGGCCAAAGTTGCTGCTTTGAATACTGCCAAGCTCCGGGGTTTTAATTCAGATTGTTATGAGGCTGATCATGACTGATGAGCCCTATTCAAACTGGGGTTGAAAGAAATCAAATGATAGGGCTCTAAGGAAAAAAAAAATGGAATATTAGCCTCTGCATGGAGTCTCGGTGACAACTGTTTTTCTTGGAAACAATTTAATACTTGGCGGTGTTTGCAAAAATCTTCTACAAAAGGCATCCCTGTGATTCCAGAAGCATGTATCAGGTTTTTTTGGCCTCTAATAAAAGTATTTGTGCCCTTTGGGGAAAAGACAGCAAGATGGATTAGAGCTGAAAAGAACTTGGACTATCACAAGGACTTGCCAAGCTTGTGGCACACACGTAAAATGGCACTGTGCCATTAAGAAGATATTTTTATTTTTATTTTCCTGCCAAGCAAGATGTAATGGAGTGTGTATGTGTATGTGCGTGTGTGTGTGTGTGTGTGTATGTATACACCTACAAAGAGAGACACTAATACATACATATACCCAGACTCCGATACACACCCTTATAGAAATGTACTTTCATGTGACTAATTAAAATAATGTTTGGAAATGTTCTCTCGAACAGCTTGTTTTCTTCATCCTTTCCCTTTGTGTTAAATAAACAAGTGTTATTTCAGCCTGACAGTCTTAGTTGCTAGCAACAGGGAAAGCAATGTTTAAGTATTTTAAATATAACTTTTATTGCCAATTATCCTAGGCTGGCAACAGAGTTTTCACTTCCATGAAATGGGAAACTGCTTTAGGGGGAATGAATGTGTTTTAGAACTTGCAGCCTGTGATTGGAAGAAAGGACGCTATAGAAGTAGCCCTCGGACTTATGACCGGTCACTTAAAGTTACAATGGATTATAGAAGTAGTCCTCGACTCATGACTGGCCATTCAAAGTTACAACAGACCATGAAAATGGACTTAAAAATAGAAGTACAAAATAGAGATGTATCATATGTGTGGAATGGAACAAAAATGTATATAATATGAAGGTAGAAATGTATAATAGTAAAAAGATAACTAAAATGTACAGTTCTCTATAGGGGAAAAAGGAAAAAAAAGAGGGGGGGAAGAGGAAAAGGAGGGGAAGAAGATGGAGTAATAGATTAAGATAAAGGGGAAGAAGAAGAATAAAGTAATAACTGGAAGACCACTAAGAAACAATGCTTAAATATGATAAGTTATATGTTGTATGTGTAAATGTCCAATATGTGTTCTAATAAAATTACAAATTTTAAAGAAAATGGACTTACAACATGGTTTTGAAATTCTGACATTCAGGCCACCTGACAGTCTATGGAGATTCTCAGTCATCCATCATCTCTAAAATCTAAATGAACCCAGATGTCTATGGAGATTCTCACTCATCCAGGTCATGGTTGTCCCAAAGGTGCTTTTTCAAGAGACAACTGGACTTTCTTGGGGTATTTTTCTTTTGAAGACGTTTCTCTTCTCATCCAAGAAGCTTCTTCATCTCTGACTGGATGGTGGGGAAAGGAAGGATTTATATTCCTTGCACACAGCTGGTCATTTGCATCCTTTTAGAGAGACGTTGAGGCCACTTGGAGTTTTATCTGAGTCCTCAGGGCCACCTGAGTAGTGCAAATGGGTGTGGAGCCTGCTTGGAATGGTTGAAAGCCTCAATGACTCTCTAAAAGAATGCAAATGACCAGCTGCCTGCAAGGAATATAAATCCTTTCATTCCCCACCATCCAGTCAGAGATGAAGAAGCTTCTTGGATGAGAAGAGAAACATCCTCAAAGAAAAACAAAGAAGTTCTGTTGCCTCTTGAAAAAATACTCCTTTGGGAGCTCTTATCATGCTGAGTGGGACGTACAAAATCCATCATCTAAAATGTCAGGAGGACATCAGAGACAGTGGTGGAATTCAATTTTTTTTTACTACTGATTCTGTGGGCATGGCTTGGTGGGTGTGGTATGGTATGGCTTAGTGGGCGTGCCTTGGTGGGCATGGCAGGGGAAGGATATCGCAAAATCCCCATTCCCTCCCCACTCCTGGGGGAAGGATACTGCAAAATCTCCATTCCCTCCCCACTCCTGGGGGAAGGATACTGCAAAATCTCCATTCCCTCTCCACTCCTGGGGGAAGGATATTGCAAAATCCCCATTCCCTCCGTACTCCTGGGGGAAGGATACTGCAAAATCTCCATTCCCTCCCCACTCCTGGGGGAAGGATATTGCAAAATCTCCATTCCCTCCCCACTCTGGAGCCAGCCAGAGGTAGTATTTGCCAGTTCTCCAAACTACTCAAAATTCCCGCTACTGGTTTTCCAGAACCTTTCAGAACTGCTGAATAGCAACCCTGAACAGAGATCCTTACTTAATGTCAAATGTCACTGTTCCTTTCTATACTTTCATCACATTTCCATTGCTTCCTGATTGCTATCCATCTTTTGGAGATTTCCTGGACATTATCCAATCTTGGTCAACGGGACCAAGACGTTTAGTCTTCCAAGCTTTTGGACTCATGCTGGAGTCCATCCTCACTTGCTGGACATTCTTGCAGGTCCATTAGAAAACTGAGACTCAGTTATGTGTGATACTCCATACAATCCTAGCATTAATAAAGCATTTAAGAGCCAAGAACTTTAGAACTTTTGCTAAAAAGCTAGACTTTATTCATTCTCAGGAAAAGCTCATAGTTTACGCACAGGCGACTGGAGCTGATGACAGCTTTTCATGGATTACATCATACGGTACTGCACTGAATTGTATTATCCCATCAATCTGAACATTAGAGGCACAATTATAAAGTCCCTGACTGAACTGTTTGTTGGAAGAAATGTCCATCTGGGTTCAGTTCCAAGTGAGGAGAAAGACACTGGAAACATGGAGGCTTCTTGGAAGGCTGGTTTAATGGTGACGCAGAACCACCAAGCATGTGTAATTCTGGATAGTTGACCACATGGAGTGGAAAGTGAGTGTTATTTATACCCTCTCTTGGACTTTGAACTTGAGCTTCCTGTTCCTGTGGCAAGGGCATGTATCCTATTGGTTGCAGACTCCCATGTGGAGTCGTGTTTGTCTGAATCAAGTTTGGATGAACCTTGCTGATGTAATGAAGGGGCTTGATTGTGCCATGTGGTGAGCTCTGCTGATAGCTAACCCTATTATGTCCTGGAGGGTCATGTCTTAATCCCATCACCCTGGAGCTGAAGGTCTAATTGTCTTGTAGATAGGTTGGCCCAATCTTTAGTCTTGTAGATAAGATGGCACCAACATATTTGTTGGGGGCAGGAAGCTGGGGCTGAGTTTCTATCTCCAAGAGCATGTTTCTCAATTTCTCATCCAGGGAAATATAATATTCTGTCTTTTTAATATTTCTTAAAATATTTCATTCTTCTAAGAAGGGTGGGTGCTAACTTTTTTCATGTTCAATGTTCTCTAGAAGTGGAGACAGGTCATCACAAATGAAACATCTCTGTGGGCTATATCTGCTGTTTGACCTCTGGAAGGAAAACCAGATCTCACAAAAAGATGAATTGTCAGGTTTCAAGTTCAACTTTTCCTGAAGAGGAGTAAACCCAAAGGAAGAAAACTAGGTTCACTCATCCCAAAGGTGCTTTTTCAAGAGGCAACCAGACTTTCTGGTTTTTCTTTGAAGACATTTTGCTTCTTATGCAGCACTGAAGCTTCTTGGATAAGAAGTGAAACGTCTTCAAAGAAAAACCAGCCATGACCTGGATGACTAAGGATCTCCATAGACATCTAGATTCACTTAGATTTTAGAGATGACCATTGAGGATTCCTTGCTGTTAGCCTATTGAGGTCTTGTCAGCAGAGAAGAAAATTTGGAAGGGGAAAAAACGGGCTTCCTGGCTGCAGTGGTAAATACAGGTAGTCCTCAACTTACAACAGTTTGTTTGCTGCAAGGAGGTAACTTGCTGGGAGGCAGAGACAGATTTCTTTTCTTGTTTTCCTCACCAAAAAAGGTAGGTGCGTCTTATACTCCGAAAAATACGGTATGACCATTTTTCACACTTATGGTCTTTGAATCATCCCCATGATCATGTGATCAAAATTCAGATGCTTGGCTACTCATTCATAGATGACAGTTCAAAAGCAACACCCAGCAACGGAGCACCGAAAACTCCAAGAGGCAAGCTGCTCCATTAATTAAACCTTCTCACTGCCAGGAAATTCATCCTTATTTCCAGGTTGAATCTCCCTCCGGTGAGCTTCCATCCATTGCTTCTTGCCCTGCTCCCAGGTCCTTTGAAGAACTAATTGATACCCTCTTCCCTGTGGCAGCCCTTCAAATATTGGAAGATTTCTATCACTTCTCTTCATTAGACTAAGCATACCTAGTTCCCTTAGCCATTCATTGCACAATTCAACCTCCAGTCCTATTATCATCTTTGTTGCTCTTCTCTGCACTCTTTTTAGGACCACAATATTTATTTATTTTTATTATTATTTTTATTAATCAAATTTCTATACCGCCCTACTCCCGAAGGACTCAGGGCGGTGAACAGCCAAGATAAAATACAGATAATACAAATATTAAAAAATCCCTTAAAATTATTAAATATTTTGGCCGAAACACAGATTAAAACACCCAATTTATAAAATCACGAATTAAAAATTTAAAAGAGGAGAGTTAGGCAAGGCCAGCCTGCTGAAATAAAAAAGTTTTGAGAGCATGACGAAACGTGCGCAGGTCTGGGATCCTCCGTATCTCTAGGGGGAGCTCGTTCCAGATGGTAGGTGCCCCCACAGAGAAGGCTCTCCCCCTGGGGGCCACCAGTCGACACTGTTTGGCCGATGGCACCCTGAAAAGCCCCTCTCTATGGGAGCGTACTGGTCGGTGAGAGGCTATTGGTAGCAAAAGGCGGTCTCGTAAATACCCCGGTCCGATGCCATGGAGCGCTCTAAAGGTGGTAACCTTTAATATCTTTTTTGTATCATGGATGTATTATATTCTAGAGGTCTTTTTTTGTGTGTTCTAGGGTGTGGCTACCCTAAACCTCTTCCCTATTCCTCCTTCCAGCTCAGAATTGTGCAGTCTCTTAATCTGGGCCTCTCCCTGGAAAACTTCTGGGTGTCAAAAACTGCTGTTCCTGCAGATGTACATTTCACCATATTGTAATATAATAAGCTGCTGATAATGCCTTCATCCTGAAAACAGTTTTATGCTGGTTTCCACGAAAGGGTTTTTTTTTATATATATAAAAAAGAAAAGAGTCCAGAAAAGAGAAACCTGAATAAATATTGTTTCCTCTTTAAGACCAGCAAAATCTTTTATGCAAACGTCTGAAGTCAGTATTCCAAAAACAATGTGATGCCTAACTTTCTTTGGACATTGTTCTTAGAAAAATAACAAAACAGAGTTGGAAGGGATCTTGGAGGTCATCTTGACCAACCCCTTGTTTGAGCGGGAGAGTCTACACTACGGGTGTCAAACTCACGTCGTCACGGCAATGTCACGTGACGTATCGGGACTTTTTTCCCCCTTTGCTAAACCGGGCGCAGGTGTGGCCATCACATGACATGAGCTGGGAGTTTGACACTCTTGGTCTACCAGGGGTGTAGACCAAGCTTGGCCAGTTTAAGACTTGTGGACTTCAACTCCCAGAAGTCCACAAGTCTTAAAGTGACCAAGGTTGGAGACCCCTGGTCTACACCATTTTAAACAAATGGCTGCCCAGTCTATTCTTGAAAGCCTCCAGTGATGGGGCACCCACAACTTCTGAAGGCAAGCCATTCCACTGGTTGATTGTTCTCACCGTTAGGAAGTTTCTCATTAGTTCTAGATTTATTTATTTATTTATTTATTTATTTATTTTATTTTATTTATATACCGCCCTTCTCCCGAAGGACTCAGGGCGGTGAACAGCCATAATAAAAACAATGTACAAAAATAGAATTTAAGAGCAGATTAAAATAATTAAATCATAGGCCGAATTTAAAACTCTCATTTTAAAACCAATTTTAAAACCCCATGAAGACCAAATTAAAATCATTTATCCCATCAGAGCGGCTTGCTGGAATAACAGAGTCTTCACTGCACGACGGAAGGCGTGGAGGTCGGGGATCCTTCGTATGTCTGGGGGTAATTCATTCCAGAGGGCAGGGGCCCCCACAGAGAAGGCTCTCCCCCTGGGGGTCGCCAGTCTACATTGTTTGGGTGACGGCACCCTGCGGAGGCCCTCTCTGTGGGAGCGTATTGGTCGGTGGGAGGCAATTGGTGGCAGAATGTGGTCTTGTAGATAGCCAGGTCCTAAGCCATGGAGCGCTTTAAAGATGGTAACCAACACCTTGAAGCGCACCCAGAAGACCACCGGGAGCCAGTACAGCTCGCGCAAGAGGGGTGTTACATGGGAGCGACGGGTCGCCCCCATTATTACTTGCGTGGCCGCATTCTGGACCAGTTGGAGCCTCCAGGTGCTCCTCAAGGGGAGCCCCATGTAGAGAGCGTTACAATAGTCCAGATGGGAAGATTGCTTCTCTCCTCTCCTACTTCATAAAAAGACAGGTAGATCTTCAGCTGTACCTTCAGATACCGCCTGACATTGCTATTTTAACTCTCTGGAAGCCGAATCCAAGTCAGAAGTAGCAAGTCAACTCTAAATATTGCTCCCTTGAAACATCACAATTTTTAGGTAGAGTCAAATACATCGTCTTTAATTGCAACGAGATGGCTGGACTGTTTATCCTGAGGAAGGAGGTTGCCTATGCTGCTAATGCTTATTTAGTTGGAAATACCAAGAGGGTGGGGGTGGAGGGTGAGGGGCAAATCACTGATCCTTACAGAAAGAACAAGAGGCAAAGCTGTGCACTCACACATATCTTAATCAGGCAGCAAATTAAACAGGAAATTTGACAGGACTCCTGTAGGCATTCATTTGTAACATCAGCAGGGAAGCTGTGACAGTCTCCTCTTCTGCTTGCAAAAACCACGGTTAGCAGGAAGCCGTGGCCATGCTTGTTTGTTCTAATTTAGAAGCTTCATCAAGATGTTTGGGTGACCAAGGGTCGCTCCCATGGTGGGCTTGAATATCAGAGCTTATAAACCATTTTGGACACGGGCATTTGCATCACAGATAATATTTGGGCCTAGTTCAATAAATCTGACACAGCCTCCATATTTAGTGTGCTATTAAAGTTTAACAGATTAACAGAGTTGGAAGGGATCTTGGAGGTCATCTAGTCCAACCCCCCTCGCTGCCCAAGCAGGAGACCCTACACCATTTCTGACAAATGGCAGTCCAGTCTCTTCTTGAAAACCTCCAGTGATGAAGCTCCCACAACGTCCGATGGCAACTTCTGTTCCATGGGTTGATTGTTCTCATTCAGAAAAATTATCCTCATTTCCAGGTTGAATCTCTCCTTGTTCAGTTTCCATCCATTATTCCTTGTCTGGCCTTCAGGTGCTTTGGAAAACAGCTTGACCCCCTTCCCCCTCTCTGTGACAGCCTCTCAAATACTGGAAGACTACTATCATGTCTCCCCTGGTCCTTCTCTTCACTAGACTAGCCATGCCCAGTTCCTGTAACCGTTCTTCATATATTTTAGCCTCCAGTCCCCTAATCATCCTGGTTGCTCTCTTCTGCTCTATTTCTAGAGTCTCAACGTCTTTTTTATAGTGTGGTGACCAAAATTGGATGCAGTACTGTAGGTGTGGTTTTGCTAAGGCTTTATAGAGTTGTTCCTTTCTCCTTCTAAACACCTTTCCTAGCAGAAAAAGATAAAAAGTTTGAGCTTGGGAAAAATGTTAACTTGGAAAAGGATGGCTGAGGATGGACTTAATTATTAAACAAATCAACTCTGAGTTCTTACTCGAGACACAAATGGCCTGGCTCAAATTATCCTGCTTCAGATACATTATGCTGACCTAGCTCTCTGAAGAAGGATATAACACTGGAAAGGGTAGAAAAAAGAGAAGAAGAGGACAACCAGCAGTACAAAGGATGACTCGGTGATGGATGTGCCATTGGCAAACCTAAAAGAGTCATAGTGGCAGATCTTCATGGAGAAAAATTATCTACTGTATGTAGTCATTAAGAGGTGAAACTGACTGGATATAATAAATATATCTTGATTATATTGACTATAAGAAGATAGATAGATAGATAGATAGATAGATAGATAGATAGATAGATAGATGGATGATGGGTGATAAATAAGATAGATGATAGACATATAGACAGACAAAGACAAAGAGAGACAGAGAGAGAGAGAGACAGAGAGAGAGAGAGAGACAGACAGACAGAGACAGAGAGACAGACAAAGAGAGAGAGAGAGGCAGACAGACAGACAGAGAGAGAGAGAGACAGAGAGAGACAGACAGAAAGACAGAGACAGACAGACAGAGACAGAGAGAGAAGAGAGAGAGAGAGAGAGAGAGAGAGAGGCAGACAGAGACAGAGAGAGACAGACAGAGACAGACAGACAGAGACAGAGACAGAGACAGACACAGAGAGAGACAGACAGACAGACAGACAGACAGAGAGACAGATAGAGACAGAGACAGACAGACAGAGACAGAGAGAGAGACAGAGACAGAGAGAGAGACAGAGACAGAGAAAGACTATATTGATTTCAATATAGTCATCACCACACTATAAAAATGATGCTGAGAGTCTGGACGAAGTGCAAAGAAAAGTAACAAAGATGATTAGGAGCCTGGAGACTAAAACGTATGATGAACGTTTGCACGAATTGGGTATGACTAGTCTAGTGAAAAGAAGAACCAGAGGAGACATGAAAGCTGTGCTCCAATATTTGAAGGACTGCCACAAGGAAGAGGGGTCAACCTATTTTCCTAACCGCCTGTAGGCAGGACAAGAAACAATGGATGAAAACTAATCAAAGAAAGATCCAACCTGGAACTAAGGAGAAGTTTCCTTACAGTGAGAACAATCAACCAGTGGAACACTTGCCTTCAGAAGTTGTGGGTGCTCCATCACTGGAGGCTTTTAAGAAGAGACTAAATAGCCACATATCTGAAATGGTATCGGGTCTCCTGCTTGAACAGGAGGCTGGACTATCTCCAAGGTCCCTTCCAACTCTGATATTCTATTCTATTCTATTCTATTCTATTCTATTCTATTCTATTCTATTCTATTCTATTCTATTCTATTCTATTCTCCGATCACATAATCAATCAATCATTTGGATCTGTATCAATATGGTAGAAATTGCAAAATGGTTTATTAAGCTTGTACAGGAGCATTGCATTATAAGATTTAGTCTGTTAATATCCAGATTTGCTTTTAATCTGGCATCTAACTTGAAGCTGCACCCAGAAGGATAAAGATAGAAATAGAACATTCACAATTCTACTTTTTTTTTTGATGAAATACTTTTTACCTTTTGTCTGACAGGTACTAGCTGGCAGAAGCATAAAGATAAATTGCCTTTCTGTAAAGCAACTGAAAAAGGATCCAAAATTTCTTTCTTTTCCTGTTCAAACATTACTGCTGAACTGAACTTTCTCAGAGACTTTGGTTCATGGACATTTCCTGCAATTATTTCTTCAGACACATAGACTTAACTTTTTAAAAAAAAAAAAAAAGCCACCAAAGTGTTTTCAAGACTCGACAGGTTATCTACCAACCTGCTGACCATTGTTGAACTTCAACCTCCATTGTCCCTCTCCATCAACATTATAAATTAAAGTTCATGAGAACTAAAAGGCACCTGAAGAAAAAATGGGTTGGTTATACCTCTACGAAGGAAAAAATAAACTTTTGGGGGTATAATGATGACCCACATACACACAAAACCAGTGGTAGATTTCAAATTTTTTTACTACTGGTTCTGTGGGTATGGCTTGGTGGGTGTGGTAGGGGAAGGATACTGTAAAATCTCCATTCCCATCCCACTCCAGGGGAAGGTTATTGAAAAATCCCCATTTCTTCCCAATCAGCTGGGACTTGGGAGGCAGAGAATAGACGGGGGTGGGGCCAGTCAAAATTTCTGCTACCGGTTCTCTAGAACTGGTCAGAACCTGCTGAAACTCACCTCTGCACAAAACCATATATTTAGAGATGGTTTTTTTCCCCTCCTTTCTTTTGGAGGAATTTCTTCAATAACAAACCCTCCTGTCTTCTTTTTCTTCTGCCTCCAAAATATGATGGATCATTTTGAGGGACCATTTCCACATGGATCTGTGTTTCCTATTTTAATTACTTCAGCATCAGTGGTGGGGTTGCTACCGGTTCGCCCCGGCTCGGGCAAACTGGTAGCGGCAGTGGCAGGAGGCTCCACTCACCTGCTGGGATGTCTCTGCACATGTGTGTGCTCACACATGTGCATGTGTGAGCACACACCTGCCCACGAGCAAAACGGTAGCAACCAAAATTGAAACCCACTACTGCTCAGCATGTCTAGTCTAACACAGAAAGAGAAGGACTAGGAGTGACATGAAGGGAGTCTTCCAATATTTGATGGGACCGTCACAGAGAAGAGGGGTTCACCTATTCTCCAAAGCACGCTAGGGCAAGACAGGTAGTCATGGATGGAACCTACAAAATAAGATGGAAGGCTATTTGCCCATGCTACAAAGAGAGGGGGAGTCAACTATTTTCCAAAGCACTAGAAGGCAAGACAAGAAGTAATGCATGGAAACTAATCAAAGAGAGAACCAACCTAGAACTAAGTAGAAATTTCCTGACATTTACAAACCATTAACCAGTGGAATGGATTTCCTTCAGAAGTTGTGGTTGCTCCATCACTGGAGGTTTTTAAGAAGAGATTGGACAACTATTTGACTGAAATGGGATAAGGTCTCCTGCTTAAGCAGGGGTACGATTAGAAGACCTCCAAGATCCCTTCTGTTATTCTGTATTATTTTAAGGATATTAGGATTATGTGGGATGTCTCCTGGGAAGGCAGGCAATCTCCATCTCCATCTCCATCATCTCCATCATCTCCATCATCTCGGTCCACATCTCTGTCTCCATCTCCATCATCTCCATCTCTACCCTGTTTCCCTGAAAATAAGGCCCAACTGGAAAATAAGTCCTAGCATGATTTTTCAGGATGCTTGTAATATAAGCCCTAACCCCAAAATAAGCCCCAGTTAAGATTGTCAGCCAGATGGGTGCATTTAGTACCGTGTTTTCCCCAAAAATAAGACCTAACCAGAAAATAAATCTTAATGCGTCTTTCGAAGCAAAAATTAATATAGAACCCGGTCTTATTTTCAGGGAAACACGGTCTCATGATAAATACACTCTGGAACACTAGGCTTCAAATATCAAAACAATCAACCATCATCACATTGATATACCCATTTACAGATGGCTCTAATTTTACACAAATCTTCAGTGACGCAACCTTGGCCACGTCAATACCATCTTCTCTCCTGCAAAAAAGAATTCATTAAACAAGCTGTCAGGCAAACTGTAGAGACTCAACATTGCCTTTTGTATTTGCAAGCTCCCCCCTCCCCCTTCCCCACTTCTGAAACTGTTTATCAAGAATTCCTCTGGAGGGTTTTGAAGAGGGAAGTAAAAAGCAATTTTCGCTACTCAAAGAAATAGGTTGAAAAATTCAATAATACTGCATATCGCTTGCCAGGCTAAGTAATTACATGAGCTACAGCAAATATTTAAAGAAAAGCAACAATTTCCCCTCTCATTGCTGTTTTTGTTGAGGATAATGAAGTCACTTGATAGGGAAGAAACTGAAATGTGGAGGAAGGAGAAAGGATGTGAAAAACGAATCAGTCTTCTATTTATCAGCCCATGTTTCAGAATGTAATTTAAGAAGACAGTTTCTGATTTGTTTAGGCAACTATGCAAAATTTGAAAAATTCAAAGTGATGTTAGTTTCTAGTATTCCTGTACCTTATTTTCATCACTTACTCTGATTTTTTTTTGTACTGCATCATTAATGTAAGTAAATTATTATATTGTTTCATTTGATTATTTTTAGGATATTAGGCCTATATGGGATATCACCTATCTATCTCTGTCTGTCTGTCTGTCTGTCTATCTATCTATCTATCTATCTATCTATCTATCTATCTATCTATCTATCATCTATCTATCATCTATCTATCTATCTATCTATCTATCTATCTATCTATCTATCTATCTATCTATCTATCTATCTATCTATCTGTCTGTTATGATCCGCCAGCAGCCTGTGAGGCTGGCAGCAGTGTCGGACAATGATGAGGCTGAGGAAGAACATGGGCCAGTCCTGGAGGCTGGGGAAGACCTGGATGAGGGCTCCGTGCTGGAGGCAGAGATGGGGCCAGGGCCATCGGGGAGTGATGTGTTCCAATTCTGTTATTCTCCATTTTGTGTGTGTGCATATATATATTAAGTATACATCCATATTATGTGTGAACAGTGTTAGATCTGAGCATCATTCATATTGATCCAATTTACCACAATATTAGTGTTCTTTTTCACATTCATCAAATTTAAATAATTCTCTTTATATTATTTAAACATACATTTAAAAAGCCTAACATCTATAAGCCTTTAATCTTTCTATCTATTATTCTTTTATTCTATAGAAAAACAAAGTTCCCCTATCTAATTTATTTCTGCTTCTCTGACTTACAATCAAGCTACCTTAATATTTAGGAAGCAATTATTTCTAACCGTCATCTCTTGCCCTCATTAGCACTTGGATTTTTATCCATTTTTTTACTCATTTCCCACACTCCTCCTCTTTATCTCTAACTTCATCTCTATCTTTCCTATTTAATCCAAACATTTCTCCCAATACATTCTTGTATTGCCACTTCTCCCACATATCTGCCCATTTCCCAATCTCCTAATCCCAATTTTGTTATTCTGTTAATAACAGCATCTCAAGGAAATACCAGGTCCCTGAATCTTATAAATGTTCCCCTTTCAATAACTCTTTCTTGGAAGGGAAATCTCTACTTTGCCCATGTGATAAGAAGGATAAGAGTCTATCCTTCCACAATTCACTCATGCCTAATCTTTGCAAAGCTGCAATTCCTTTGTGCCAGTTGATAATTATAATTAATGAATAGGGTGGACGGGGCCTGATATGAGTCTGACCAAACTACTGAATCTTGATGTCTGTTTTGTTTATGCAGCTGATGCCTCACTGACCCATCTTAGCATTATTCCTTCACTATCTAATTAACACAGATGTTGTGACAAACCCGCGTGCCCAGATTTAGTTGACTGGATTTTGTTGCCTTTCCGAGTCTCACCTGTTACTTCCTTGCCTGGACTTATCCTCATCATTCTTCTTATAATATTTTCATTAGACAGTTGCCATGTCTATCTTCTTACCAGCTGCTCCTTCGCTGTGATGTTTCTCAGTGGATATCGCTCACAATATCACCGCAAGGAGTTAACGTATGGTTTAGAGTTTTCTAATGTGAAATCCAGATAAGTGCGGTTGCGGGTTGTGAAGCAGATAATGTGAAATTCAGATAAATGCAGTTGCCAATTGTGAAGCAGAATATTAGGGGTGCAGGAAAACCGATGTCTGTGGAATCAAACAATTGATTCATCCAGCTCTGTATCTTCAAAGCTTTAGACAATTTTTGGCTTGTCACTGTCCCTTTTAAATATACAAAGAAAAACAGATGCCCAAACATATTGTTACAGAAATATCAGAAGCCGTTTTTTACTAATGTAATTAGCTACTTGTTGTTAAACTCATCAGGATTTCAAGAAGAATTGTGTCTGTGTATATTTGTGTGTGTGTGTGTGTGTGTGTGTGTGTGTGTGTGTGTGAGAGAGAGAGAGAGAGAGAGAGAGAGAGAGAGAGAGAGAGAGAGAGAGAGAGAGAGAGAGAGAGGTGGGTTTCAGCAGGTTCTGACCAGTTCTGGAGAACCAGTAATGGAAATTTTAGTTCAGAGAACCGGTAGTAAAAATCATGACTGGCCCCACCCCCTATTCTCTGCCTCTCAAGTCCCAGCTGATCAGGAGGAAATGGGGATTTTGCAGTAACCTTCCCCTGGATTGGGAGGGAATGGAGATTTTGCAGTATCCTTCCCCTGCCCCTGCCACGCCCACCAAGCCACACCCACAGAACCAGTAGTAAAAAAATTTGAAACCCACCACTGGTGTGTGTGTGTGTGTGTGAATGAATGAATGACAAAACAGTTGACTGCTTCAGTTCACTTATATTTGTCAATCTTCTGCTTGAAATTTCAGGACTGTTGGCTTATCTAGGCTGCATAAACAGAAGGACAGAATCAAGATCACATGAATTGTTAATACTCCTTTATAATGCCTTGGTAAGGCCACACTTGGAATGCTGCATTTAGTTTTGGTCACCACGATGTAAAAAAAAAATGTGGAGACTCTAGAAAGAGTGCAGAGAAGAGCAATAAAGATGATTAGGGGACTGGAGGCTAAAACATATAAAGAACGGTTTCAGGAATTGGGTAAGTCTAGTTTGATGAAAAGAAGGACTAGGGGAGACATGGTAGCAGTGTCCCAATATCTCAGGGGCTGCCACAAAGAAGAGGGAGTCAAGCTATTCTCCAAAGCACCTGAGGGCAAGACAAAAAGCAACAAATGGGAACTAATCAAGGAGAGAAGCAACTTAGAACTAAGGAGAAATTTCCTGACAGTGAGAACAATGAATCAGTGGAACAACTTGCCTCCAGAAGTTGTGAATGGTCCAACACTGGAAGTTTTTAAGAAGATGTTGGATAACCATTTGTCTGAAGTGGTGTAGGGTTACCTGCCTAAGCAGGGGGTTGGACTAGAAGACCTCCAAGGTCCCTTCCAACTCTGTAATTCTATTCTGTTCTGTTCTGTTCTGTTCTTACTGTAAAGTGAGATAGCTGAACGCATATACATGCTTTCTTGGTTTCTTAAATAAGATTTAAAACAGTTTCTAAATCTGAGGCAAACTTGAAACAATTGTATTCAAGTCCTTACAGTCCTTGATTGTCAGTCAAAGGACTACAATTACAGATAGTCCTCGACTTACAATCATTCGTTTAGTGACCGTTCGAAGTTACAACCGCAGTGAAAAAAAGTCACTTATGGCCATTTTTCACACTTGCAACTGTTGTAGCATCCTCATGATCAACATTGCCAGGTGCTTGGCAACTGGCACTTATTTATGACGGTTGCACAATTGATATGGTTGTCAAGCGCCTGGGAAATCAGGAGATTCAGGCAGTTCAAATGAGCACAAAGATTTATTGCAAGCTTAAGCTGTTTACAAGAATCAGGCCAAGTGATCGTTAAGGGAAATGGGCGGGTGTTAAGAATAGAAAGGAATTCAAGGTGGGCTGGACTTATAGTAGATGTCTTGCAAGCACGAAGGTACTCATGGTTTTTGACATGTTTGACCCCTCCCTTGGGCTCAGACTGGTCATCTCCTACATCAATCACCATTTGTAACATACCCAGCAGGTTTCAGACAAGTAAAGTCAAATAAGAGAATGTGATTTGCTCAAAATCATCACTCTAGTCCCACCCGGATTTCATGCCTAAGGTGGGACTAGAACTCACGGCTTCCTGGTGATCGGCCCAAATTCACCCAGCCAGCTTTTATGCCTAAGGCAGGACTAGAACTCACAGTCTCCTGGTGATTGGCCCAAAGTCATCCAGCCAGCTTTCATGCCTAAAGTGGAACTAGAACTCACAGTCTCCAGGTTTCTAGCCTTCGCCACTGGACCAAACTAGTTTTCATATGATGCAGAGTGATACAGGTTGGGGGAAGCTGATGAATTCTGGCTATGCATTTGACTTGGTTATTGAATTAGCTCATTTTCTGGTTTCCCAATCACTGCTGAAAGGAGTTGGCTTCCTGTAATGTGCTCAGCCAACCAAACCTTGGCTAACTCTAACCATGTCTTGCAAGTTTGCAACCATTAAGCCTTTAACTATTCTGATTAGGCATGTTGGGTGAACAGTGCCGTTGAATAAGTAGTACTTCCATTGAGTAAGTGCCTTCCATTGAGGACCTGTATACTGCACGAGTCAAAAAGCGGGCTGTGAAAATATTTACAGACCCCTCATATCCTGGACATAATCTGTTTCAACTCCTACCTTCAAAACGATGCTATAGAGCACTGCACACCAGAACAACTAGACACAAGAACAGTTTTTCCCCAAACGCCATCACTCTGCTAAACAAATAATTCCCTCAACACTGTCAAACTAATTACTAAGTCTGCACTACTATTAATCTTCTCATCGTTCCTATCACCCATCTCCTCCCACTGATGACTGCATGACTGTAACTTTGTTGCTTGTATCCTTACGATCTATATTGATTGTTTCCTAGTATGATTTGATTGCTTATTTAGTATCCTATGACTATCATTAAGTGTTATGATTCTTGACGAATGTATCTTGTCTTTTTATGTACACTGAGAGCATATGCACTAAGACAAATTCCTTGTGTGTCCAATCACACTTGGCCAATAAAGTATTGAAGTCTAGTCTAGTCTAGTCTAGTCTAGTCTAGTCTAGTCTAGTCTAGTCTAGTCTAGTCTAGTCCAGTCCAGCCCAGCCCAGCCCAGCTCAGCCCAGCCCAGCCCAGCCCAGCCCAGCCCAGTCCAGTCCAGTCCAGTCCAGTCCAGTCCAGTCCAGTCCAGTCCAGTCTAGTCTAGTCTAGTCTAGTCTAGTCTACTGAAAGGTAAATTGATTTATATTCTTTGCCCTCACTTTCTATACTCAATCACTTCCTCTTCTCACCCCCCCCCCCAATTCAAATGCCCTGAAATAAAGGAAGAATTTTCCTCTAGAAAAGAAATGGCAAAACGGAGAAGGAGGAATACCAGAGAGCTTTGCAGAAATGTCATGCTCATTTATTCATTTCTTAAGCTATTTTTAATGTTCTTGCATGTCTGGGGGAGGGAGGGAGCTATTATGAAGTGCACCTGCATGTTAGTAATTGAAATTGGGTATAATGCTCATTAAAGATGAAATCAGGAAGAAGAAGAAGAAGAAAAAAAGGAACAAGACCCACCAGGCATTTATAATTAATGGCATTATATTAAGGCCATTACTTGGGTGGCTAAACAATGTAAAAACAATTGAAATTACAAGAACATATTTTTCAGGCCATCAATTGGTCACTGTGCTTGCTTTTCCTTTTATATTTCTTCTGTGTTTCATCTGGATCTTGAAACAGACTTTCTCAAACTAAGACTCTCTGCTTATGTTCAGAGTATAATTTCCAAAATTTCAAGCAGATGGCAGAGGGCCTACTTGACATATGAGATGTACTATTCTGCTGCTCCAAATGTAAAGTAGATCATGATGAGATTTACTGATTTTTCCCATTCCTGGAGAGACTGGAACTCAAATGTATCCAATGGTTTCAGTCAAGGGCACATTGGCTCTGACTAGAAAATTCACAGTATCGCTAGTGGAAGGCTTGAGTGACATAGTGGCCTAGCCTCCCACTCAGAAGGTTGAGAATTCAATCCTAGGTAGCGGCAGATGGTTCTCGCCTAAGGTGCAAAGACAAAATATCTGCTGTGAACTTCGCATGACATCAGGAAGGGCATCCAGCCAGTAAATGCTCAGCTATTTTGAGAAAGTGAAAAGGAGGTAGAACATACAATGCTTCGCTGTGGAGATAACCAAATCCTGCTGAATAAAATCATAAACATAGAGTTATGCAATTTTTTTTCACTTAATGATCACTTTGCTGAATGACCGATTGTGGTGGCTAAATGAGGACCATCCTTAGATTTAGAAGAAAGTCCCGTTGAAGAACTTACATCCAAGATGATTTTGTGAGATCCTGTTCTGTCCCCGTCTCCACACACACACAAACACAGCCAGCCGAGGGTTAAGAAAGCACTTGGCACGCACACAGGTCGTTATCTAAATTTGGCAACAAAACAAGCACCGTCTGCCAAGAGCTTTACTTCAACAGATAACATAAAATACATACAAATTGTAAATAGTCCAGCTCAAACAATATCCTTTCGGCTGATTTACACGTTGTTCAAGTGACTAGCCAGAGTTAGTTTTTGTTCGTCACAGAGTTTTCAACGGCCACCACACTCTCTTATATAGTCTCTGGGGTGTGGTCCAGTGACTCAGTTATAATCCCTGGCACGCCTCCTTAACTGCTGCAGCCATTTATCATGCCTTTGTTGGCGTGGATCCAGGAACGACAGATCACCTCCCTCGCTCTCATCGGAGACACCTGGCTCCTGGCTAATCTCCTCTTCCTCGGCCGGCACTTGAGGCAGTGCCAGGGGGGAGGGGCCTGGAGAGGGAGGCCTGGCCGACTCCTCTTCTTCATGTTCGGAGCCTTCTTCCTCCGATGAGATAGGCTCAGAGGGCGGGGCCACAACAGATCCTATCTCTCTCTTTCATATTAAATATTTTTTTGACAATATTAGCAGTTGAAATCATTTAACCTGTTTTCCCCAAAAATAAGACCCAACCGGAAAATAAGTCCTAGCATGATTTTTCAGGATGCTCGTAATATAAGCCCTACCCCCAAAATAAGCCCCAGTTAAGATTGTCAGCCAGATGGATGCATTTACTGTAGTACCATATTTCCCCCAAAATGAGACCTAACCAGAAAATAAGCCCTAATGCGTCTTTTGGCACAAAAATTAATATAAGACCCGGTCTTATTTTTGGGGAAACACGGTACAAAGAGGTACAGTGGGCTATTCCTACTGTTGTTCTTCAAGCAAAGATTCAACAGCTATCACTTGAACTTATTCTGACTTTGGGTTTTCAGGGTCTACCAGGAGTTTGGTCCAAAGCAAAGGTAGGCAAGCCATGGCATGCAGGTTCCATGATGAAATGTTAGTATCACTTATAATGCCTTGATAAGACCCCACTTTGAGTATTGCATCCAGTTTTGGTTGCCACAATATAAAAAAGATGTTGAGACTCTAGAAAGATGGTAGAGAAGAGAAACAAAGATGATTAGGGGAACTGGAGGCTAAAACATATGAAAAACGGTTGCAGGAGTTGGGTATGTCTACTTCTATGAAAAGAAGGACCAGGGGTGACATGATAGCAGTCTTCCAATATCTCAAGGGCTGCCACAAAGAAGAGGGAGTCAAGTTATTCTCCAAAGCACCTGAAGGCAGGACAAGTAACAATGGATGGAAGCTAATCAAGGAAAAAACCAACCTAGAACTAAGGAGAAATTTCCTGACAGGTGAAACAATTAATCAGTGGAACAGCTTGCCTCCAGAAGTTATGGGTGCTCAACACTGGAGGTTTTTAAGAAGAGATTGGACAGCAATTTGTCTAAAATGGTATAGGGAGGGGGTTGGACTTCTCAAGAAGGTGGTTGAATTAGAAGACCTCCAAGGTCCCTTCCATCTCTGTTATTTGCATCGTCCACCTTTCAATCTATGTTCTTTAGTCAAGCCAGGTCCAGTTGCATTATTTGAAATAATTACAATTAAAATTAATTTAATTCCATTTTAATGGAGCCATGTCGGAGAGATGTACGAATTCACGAATATTGCGGTTGACATTTAGATATCTTGGTTTGCCTATTGATCTATTTTGACCCAGCCCCCTTTTACTCTAAGGACCTGTCAACATTTTGATTTTAGCTTCAAGAAAATGTCAAGTGGGAGGGTATAGAGATCACTCATCCACATTCAATTCAATTCGACATTTGTTTTACATTTGATGTAAAATATATTTACATTTGATGGGCACCGTAGTATTATTATTCCATAGCAAGCCTGCTGCCTGGTAAATAAATCTATTGTAAAACTTGAAATAACTTTAACATTGAATGAGCGATGTCGTTTTATGGATTTGCTCTATGATTGAACTATAGTTGTTTAAATATAATATCAAAACATCACTGGAGTGGTTTTATTATTTTGTGGAACCCAGTGAACAAAAGAAAAATTTTAAGTTGATAGTTAATTTTGACATGCATCTGTATTATATACTATCTGATTTGGGCTTTTTATGCTAGCTAGATTTTACGTTACGCAGCTGTTTCATTGTTCTGCCCATAATGCATTGTGTATTTTATTTTACATAGAAGGTATTGTTTCTATTGTATATCTTGAAACGTGCTAAACTGTAGGTATGTCACTTATAAAGCTTCTTTTTTTTTTTTTAAAGTCATAGTAAATGAGAAAATGCTGACAGAATTTTTGTGACTTTTATGGTTTTGTCGAAGTATAAAATATAAAGGAAAATAGAAATAGAAAATGAAGGGAAGGAAAAAGAGAAAATATGGGGTGCAAGGGAAAAAAGAAAAAAATCGTTGACTTCAGACTCTACAGAATACAGTGAATTTTGTTACTATAAATGGTGATAGTTTATAAAGATTATTAAGTGCAAATAGAAATATATATTATTTCCACAGCAAGGAAGAAAAAGCAGAAATGGTTAAACTGATTGCTTTATTCAAAGAGGAGAATGCATTTAACTATGTTTTTTTTTTATTTGAAAATCACTTCTGGATTTTGTGCTTGTGATGAAAACCCCCCCACAAAACTTTGACTTTGGTTTTGCAGATTAGATAGATTTGCTGTTATAGAAATGGTTAGTCTATATATATATATAAATGGCTCTGTGTGTGTGTGTGTGTGTGTGTGTGTGTGTGTGTGTGTGTGTGTGTGTGTTCCAGCATAACTCTGGAATGCCTTGAGCAATTTCAACTGTGTTTGGTGCACAGATGACTTACTTTCTGGAAAGAAATATTGTGGGGGTAAGACATCCTTAACACCCCTTGAGGTGTGCATTCTGTTAAGATACAGCC
The DNA here is from genome assembly GCF_059756535.1 of Pantherophis guttatus. Taxonomy (NCBI): domain Eukaryota; kingdom Metazoa; phylum Chordata; class Lepidosauria; order Squamata; family Colubridae; genus Pantherophis; species Pantherophis guttatus. Next base: position 11,137,998 of record NC_142067.1, read on the forward strand.
TGTTGTGCCTTAAAATGGCTTCTACTGGACTGTCTTAAAATGGCTTCTACTGTACAGCACAGTGGAGTTGTCATGTTAATAGCTTCACAGTACTCCACAAGGGGGCTCCATCTGGTAAGGGAGAAAATCCAACATTAGAAATTATGTTTGGTCTGGACTGTTATGTTAAAAAGGATCAAGCCAAACAACTCCATAGAAATAAAATCAAAATATAAGTTTTATTTTGTTTCTAAACTAATAAGTCTATCCTTTGATCTTCTTTCAAGGTACATAGTGTCACTGGAACACAAACGAGAGTGGAGCACAAAGAGAAGGTGAGTACCTTTTATATCATGTGGGAGGGGAAAGTGGAACATTGCATTATGGGACATGTAGTTTAAATATAACATGTTATATTGGTGATGTTTATTCCAGATTAAAACACTCTGGTATTTCATCTCAACATGGACATTTTCAACAAGGCTGTTATTATTCTTGAGGACAAATGTATGGCCATGATCAATAAAACATTACTGCAACTTGTCCTGCCTGCACCGCTACGAGATGGACATGATGTACCTCACACAGATTACATACGAGAAAAGAACTACAACGTTGAACATTTTACTACATATATCGTGGACAAGAAGCCACTTCTAAATCAAGATCAGAAAAAAGCATATCAAATGATCATGGATCCGCTATCAAAACAACAAGGTGGTATCATTTTACTTGACGCTTCTGGGGGCACAGGGAAAACATTTTTAACAAATTTAATTCTTACCAAAATCAGGGCTCAGGGTGAAGTTGCTCTTCCTGTCTAATACAGGATCGGGATAAATAAATACCCGGGCAATGCCAGGTTATCAGCTAGTATATACTAATGTGTAAAAGTTAAAAGTCGGCTGTCATGTTGTTATCTTCTACTGTGCTGAAAGAGTTTTTGTTAAGGTAAATGGATTGCTAGTAAAAAAAATCAAATCTTCCAGTAATAATTTTACTGTGAAAATAATTACAGTTAAAGAGGAACAAGTCTCTTGGTAATAATCTTTTCTGAAAATGGAGTTATTTCACATATAAGCTTCACTCAACATCCGGAGGCTTCTCTGTCTGTTAAATAAATGTGGAAAAATTATTAAATTGTGTACGGCTGGTTGGTATTTGGTCCCACATAATATTATCTGAGTTTGTAAAACTAATTAAGCCAAATGTTGATAAGCTGATGAATTTAAACGATTTTGTTTCTAACCAAAAGGTTTGGTTAAATATCAAGGCCTCAGCAGGAACCACCCTTGAAGGAATGTAGTCAAAACATTTCTCTTTCAGTTTGTACATTATTAGATCATCTAAGTGATATTTTGGCTAATGTCCAGTTGGAACTGATCTCCAATGAATCAATGGCTGCCAAAATGGCCACAGGCTTTCTTTAGACTTTTTCTGATGCTTAGGGTTTCCTATGCACAAAAGGGTTATGAGGTAAATTTTAGGAGCTTCTAAACTTTGAAAATAGGGAAGCCATGGCAGTTCTGGGACTGCCTCTTTGCCTCAGCCTGCCGAACAAGTGTCTCTTCAAATTGGAGGAGGCCATGCTGCGTCTTTAGCCTCCAAGCTGAGCGATCGGAGGTCAAGGTTTCCCAGTTGTTAATGTCCATTCCCAGGGCCTTTAGGTCCCTCTTGCAGATATCCTTATATCGCAGCTGTGGTCTCCCTCTGAGGCGCTTTCCCTGCACTAATTCACCTGGCAGGACAAAGTTCCAAATAGCGCAGTCTTGGAACATGCTGGAATTTCTAGCATGTATACACTATTGAAACAGCGATGTCTACGCTGGCTGGGGCATGTCGTGAGAATGGCTGATGGTCGGATTCCGAAAGAACTCCTGTATGGAGAATTAGAATTAGTAAAATCCATTCCACCATTAAAATCCATTTGCCTATTTGTCTTTAATTCAGAAGAAGAGAGCATTTCCACTTAATATGTTTCCTTAGCAGTGAATTAGTTAGTTACCACATTTCCCACTAAACATTTTATCAGATTGCAAACAGTGGAGAAAAGAAGAGCCTTTTGCTACCTTCCCTGTTTTCTTTCTTTCCTGTCCATTATTTCTCACATTAATGAATTCAATTATTTTGAATTGAGCACGCAATCTTTAGAATCTCTCTCCTTTCTCTCCCTCAATCTCTCCTCGGATTGGATTCCTTTTTGAAAAGAACAATGAGCGAATTAGAAATGAGCTCTTATCTTTTGCTTCGTAGTTCCATCCCATTCTTTTGTGGTGGTCTTGGGCCGATTTTTTATTGCTCATTTGGATTCTGTCTTCTTGTTTTTATGAGTGGGCTTTAGAATGAATTCCTAACAGATTACTCTCTTTGAACAATGCAGTTCTTTGAGAAGAGGTATTCTGAAGGGTTTAATGAACAGTTCAGCATGCATTTGCTAATCCATTGAAAAATGAGGGAAAAGAGTCTTTAATAGAAAAATGTTGAGGCTATTAGTATTTATAATTTGCTGATTGGAACTGAATTAAGACCATGGAATAGGTTGCCATAGTTAACAATGCCCAATAAACTTTTGGTCCGATGGGTTTATTTTTAAAGAGTTCATAGCTGAGAATAACTATGAATTAGAACTTGCTTTCAAAACTTATTTCCAGATTGAATTCACAAATGGGACCTCCCAATTCTAGCTTTAGAACATAGAAGAGCCGAGGTGGAGCATTGGTTAGGGTGCAGTACTGCAGCTACTTCAGCTGACTGCTAGTTCAGCAGATCAGCGGATCAAATCTCACCGGCTCAAGGTTGACTCAGCCTTCCATCCTTCCGAGGTGGGTAAAATGAGGACCCAGATTGTTAGGGGGCAATATGCTATTTAATATACTGTCTTTGGTGTAAACTGCCCAGAGTCCTCAGAGAATGGGCGGCATAGAAATATGACTAATAAAAATAATAAAAGAATAACAGAATTGGAAGGGACTTTGGAGGTCATTTCATCCAACCCCCTGCTTGAGCAAAAGACCCTATACCAGCGTGTCAAACTCACGTCATCACTTCGTCGTCACGTGACTCCTCGGGACTTTTTTCTCCTTCGCTAAACTGGGCGGGGACGGAGCCAGCATGTGATGCATCTGGCCCGCGGGCCACAAGTTTGACACCCCTGCCCTCTACCATTTCAGACAAGTGACTGTCCAGTCTCTTCTAAAAAGCCTCCAGTGATGGAGCTCCCAAAGCTTCTGAATGCAAAACATTCCACTGATTAATTGTTCTAACAGTCAGGAAATGTCTCCTTCATTCTACGGTGCTTCTCTCCTTGATTAGTTTCCATCCATTGTTTCTTGCCTTGCCTTCTGGTGCTTGGATCATCAGAGCTTGAATCGTCAGAGGTATTGAAAAGAAAAAAACTTTTTTTCTTTTAAATGGCTCTGATGATCCCAGCTGAAGCCTCTGATGATCACGCGGCTCAGCTGGGCATTGGGGGGGGGGCAGGGATTTTTGCTACCGGTTCTCCGAACCACCCGCCTCCATCGCTACCGGATCGGGTGATCCGGTCCGAACAGGGAGCATTTCAACCCTGGGTGAACCTATTCTTCAAAGCACCTGAAGGCAGGACAAGAAGCATTGGATGGAAACCAATCAAGGCGAGAAGCAACCTAGAACTAAGGAGAAATTTCCTTTTGAAATTTCCTCCAATTAATCAGTGGAACAGCTTGCCTGCAGAAGTTGTGAATGCTCCAACACTGGAGGTTTTTAAATAGTGATTGGACAACCATTTGTCTGAAACGGTATAGGGTTTCCTGCTTGAGGAGCTGGTTAGAATACCTCCAAGGTCCCTTCCAACTGTGTTACTCCATTAATCTGTTCTGTTCATCTGACTTAATGGCAGACTCCCAGACTCCAGGGCTGTAGGCTAGGCAGAGAACTTGAGAAAATTTTGCTGAAAGAAATGAAGAAAAAAACATAACAACATTTCCATATTGACACTGCAAGAAAACGGCATGGGAGGGCCCCCGAATTCTCCAAGAGTCATGCTTGACTGAAAGACACTTTCTCCCTCTGCTTCAAAACAGACACTGATCCGAAGGATATAATATATATCTCTGAGACTCACAACCGTTCTGTGCCACCTGGTATCCTAATCTGGGCATGTGATAGAATACTTGAATGCTCCCTCCCCTCACTCCATCATTTCCAAAGGACCGTCAATGGTTTATTTTTTCTGGAGGTGATGTGGTTCACTCTTTTTAAGCATGGGGTATTCCTCTACTTGGGCAGTAAGACAGAAATTCCTGCCTGAGTTCACACTTCCATTTCACCAATGGAAGAGTGTAAGCTTATTCCCCTGAATTGTAATACAATCATGTGCAAAGAGGATGGCCAGGAACCCTGGAGATCCACTAATGCCTTCTTCAGCTGTTTCTCCTTCACTGCTTGTATTTCAATGTTGCACATCCTCATATTTATGTATTATTTCCGGCACTAAAAGAACCAGTGGGGAAGAGAAAGGGAGATGGGCTCATTGCAATGCATTTGTCTTGAGAGAATGCACAGAAGCCTCATAAAGCCTCATATCTCCTCACTGGGGGGGAAGCAAAGAAGAATTCTTTATATGCTACAAGGGACAAAGATTTAAGCGCAACCTAAATTTTTGGTATATCTGCAGAGTAGATACCGGACATACATCTGTTCCATGTATACATGAAATACCCTTCGTTTAAATCTGATGAATGGCCATTTCCCATTGGAATAGAGGTCTTCTCAGATACTGCTTTACAGTAGGAAAGTGGAAAAATGTTACAGTACATACATAATTTAGTTTAATTTATAGTCGTTTCTCTTAGATAATGTTCCCAAAGCACCTAAACTGTGAATACTAAAATATAATAGGGAATATGTTAGGGAGGAGGAGGAGGAAATTGGGGAGGAGGAGGAGGAGAAGGAAAAGGAGAAGAAAGAGGAGGAGGAGGAGGAGAAGGAAAAGGAAGAAAGAGGAGGAGGAAGAAAAGGAGAAGGAAATGGGGAGGAGGAGGAAAAGGAAAAAAGAGGAGGAGGAAGAGGAGGAGGAAGAGGAAAAGGAGGAAGTGGAGGAGGAGGAAAAGGAGGAGGAAAGAGGAGGAGGAGGAAATGGGGAGGAGGAGGAAAAGGAAGGAGGAGGAAAAGGAGGAGGAAGAGGAGGAGGAAGAGGAAATAGGGGAGGAGAAGGAAAAGGAAGAAAGAGGAGGAGGAAGAAAAAGAGGGGGAAATAGGGGAGGAGGAGGAAAAGGAAAAAAGGAGGAGGAAGATGAAGAGGAAAAGGAGGAAGTGGAGGAGAAGGAAGAGGAGGAGGAGGAAAAGGAAGCAGGAGGAGGAGGAACTGGGGAGGAGGAGGAAAAGGAGGAAAGAGGAGGAGAAGGAAATGGGGAGGAGGAGGAAAAGGAAGGAGGAGACAAAGGAGGAGGAAGCGAAGGAGGAAATGGGGAGGAGAAGGAAAAAGAAGAAAGAGGAGGAGGAAGAAGAGGAGGAAGAAATGGGGAGGAAGAAAAGGAAAAAAGAGGAGGAAGAAGAAGAGGAAGAGGAAAAGGAGGAAGTGGAAGAGAAGGAAGAGGAGGAGGAGGAGGAAAAGGAAGAAAGAGGAGGAGGAAGAAACGGGGAGGAGGAGGAAAAGGAGGAGGAGAAAATGGAGGAGAAGGAAAAGGAGGAGGAGGAGGAGGAAGAAGAGGAAGAGGAGGGGAAGCAAAGGTCATTTTTAAAGTCATCAGCATGAAAAAGTAATGAATTTCGTAGATTAGAGTAAAACCTATCTGATACAACCAGGACTCTTGCACTGGGATTACAATTCCCAATATCCCCATCCAGCATTGCAGCGTTAACATAGCTGCAGGCTGCCAGGTTGGGTAAAGCTAGCCTACTAAGTTTATTTTATTAATTTTTTTTATTTATTCATTAAATGTATATGCCGCACATCTCACTCTGCAAAGCAATTCTGGGTGGTTAGTTCCTTTGGGAAGGCTGTGAGCAGTAATCACAGTTATTCCTTAATAGCTAGCATTGAAAGAAGCATCAGGTTCCAGCCATGATGGTTTGAATAGAATTATTGAACAGAATAACAGGGTTGGAAGGGACCTTGGAGGTCTTCTAGTCCAACCCCCTGCTCAAGCAGGACACTCTATCCCAGGGGTCAGCAACCCATGGCTCTGGAGCCGCATGTGGCTCTTTCATCCTTCTGCTGCGGCTCCCTGTTGCTCAAAACATGCGTCACAATTGCCAATGTGCGACACCCGCCGGCACGCTATTTATTGAGCTTTTCGACCCATTTTTTTTTCAGAGTTCAAAATGTTTTGTTGCATGCAGAAATAAAAAATTGTTTTCTCTGTAGCACTTCATTGATTACATAAATGCAACACGCTATAGTTTTTTTAAATATAGCATAAAGATAAAAAACGATATATGCAGCATTATCTTCATTTTACATTTCAAAAGTTTTTTGTGGCTCCCGGTGTTTTTTTTTTTTCCTGTGGGAAATGAGTCCAAATCAGTGGTGAGTTTCTCCCGGTTCGTGAGAACCAATAGCGGTGACGATATGACATCACCGAACCGGTTCTCTGTCTTCAGGAGCTGGGCCCTCCCGCCCGCCTCGGCGTTATGCCGACCTTATATTTCTTCTTTTTTCGCCCAGCTGAGAGGCGCAACAGAGCGGATTGCCGCACCTCAGCTGGGCAGATTTCGCAACGCGCTTGCGCAAAGCGCAAGTTTGGCACGCAGGTGAGCAAACCGAGCATGCGCACGGCGATCGCACATGAAGCACGTGCACAAAGAGAACCGGTAGTAAAGCCAGTTAGAACCCCCACTGGTCCAAATGGCTCTTTGAGTGTTTAAGGTTGCAGGCCCCTGCTCTATACCATTTCAGACAGATGGCTATCCAACCTCTTCTTAAAAGCCTCCGGTGATGGGGCACCACAGCTTCTGAAGGCAAGCTGTTCCATTGGTCGACTGTTCTCACTGTCAAGAAATTTCTCCTTAGTTCTAGGTTGTTTTTTGCCTTGATTAGTTTCCATCCATTTCTTCTTGTCCTGCTTTCATATGCTTTGGAGAATAGGTTTGTAGAAAGTCAGCCCCCACCCACCCTCTTAGAGAATGAAATATTTTGGGGAATATTAAAAAGACAGCATAGAATATATCCCCTAAAGAAGAAATGGGGAAAAAAAATCTTAAGGGAGGCAGAAACCAGCCCCAATCTCCCTTCCCCCAAGCAGAAACTGAGGAGGCTTTTATAAATGCAGATTTGGTAATCCATTGAGAAAGACTGGGACAGACAGAAACTCCAGATAAGCAATTAGGCAAGCCAAGATTAGCTCAGACAAACTGCTAGGATTTGCATTTTTCCTTTTGCCTATAGAGCCAGCCATGACCCCTACATGACCCTATAGAAATCAAAAAGGTATAAAAACCCACCCTACTCTCAATTTCATTTGATCAGCTGTCCCAGAATCATATGCTATTGGTGGTTCTGCTTATCAATAAACCAACTTTAGCCTCTATTTTATTACCAGCTTGGAACTGGATCTGGGGTTTTTTTTTTTCTTCCTACAGGTTGACCCCTGTTCTCTGTGGCAGCCCCTCAAACGTTGGAACATTGCTAGTCGGCCCTGGTCCTTATTTTCGTTAAACTTGTTGTTGTTAGTTGCGAAGTCATGTCTGACCCATTGCGACCCCATGGACAACGTTCCTCCAGGCCTTCCAGTCCTCTACCATCCTCTGGAGTCCATTTAAGCTCACGCCGACTGCTTCAGTGACTCCATCCAGCCACCTCGTTCTCTGCCGTCCCCTTCTTCTTTTGCCCTCAATCGTTCCCAGCATTAGGCTCTTCTCCAGTGAGTCCTCCAGTCTCATTAGGTGGCCAAAGTATTTGAGTTTCCTCTTCAGGATCTGGCCTTCTATAGAGCATCAGGGTTGATCTCCTCTAGGACTGACTTCATTAAACTAGACATTCCCAATTCCTGCAATTTATTTCCAAATAAATCTCTCAGACCCACGCTAATTATTTTTTTTTTTTTAAAAAAATGGAAATGGATGCCTGCAACCCAGTGCTTTCTTTGGGCTGGAAAAAAACGAGCCCAAGGAACAAAGGAAGGAGAAGGAACATCTTCAGCCCCAAGAGGCAGGATGATGGAGAGCAATCTTCTTCAATTGCCTTTTCTGTAAAGCTGGTCTGACTCGCCACATGTCATCACAGCATGTGCATATTTGCGAGAACAGTTCGTGTCAAGGTGTAAAATGCATAAATATTTCATATCGGCTCTTTCCAGTCTGATTCTGCAAGCTGGGCTGGATATCACCCTCCGCTCAAATCCCTCAGCCAGGTGGTGATCCTTGGCTTACAAAAATGGCAAAATAAGATCCGTTTTCTCACCCAGGATTAATGTTGGTGTAAACTGATTTGCTCTCCTTTCATACGGACTTGTCTTATTTATTGAAAGTGAAATAGTCTTTATTTTATAATTCACCCGGTTCCTTTTTTGGAAAGAGAGGAAGAGAGAAGGAATGAAAGCAGCACAGTTCCACTAGAGTCATGATGGCGAACCTATGGCACGCGTGCGAGAGGTGGCACGCAGCGCCCTCTCTGATGGCACACGAGCAGTTGCCCCAGTTCAGCTCCACTGCACATGTGCGCACGCTTTCCTCTGCCCAGCTGGTCTTTGGGGGGCAGGGCACATCTGTGGAGGCCATGGGCCGCGCGTGTATGCGTGAGGGGGCGGGGAACATGTGGGGGGAAGTGCATGCACAGAGGGCACGTGCGGGTCACACGTGCATGGGGTGGGGGGCACGCTTGGAGCCCATGCATGTGTGAAAAGAGCCTCGGTGGTGCAGTGGACTAAAGTGCTGTTAAGTGCTAGCACTTAGCTGCCAGTTGCCTGCAATTAGTGCAAGTCCGAATCTCACCAGGCTCAAGGTTGACTCAGCCTTCCATCCTTTCGAGGTAGGTAAATTGAGGACCCAGATTGTGGGGGCAATAAGCCAACTTTGTATAGAACAACACCGCTTAGGGGGGGCCGAAAGCCCTAATAAGCAGGTATATACAAAAAAATATGCAGGCTATTGCTATAATGCATTGTAAGCTGCCCCGAGTCTACAGAGAAGGGCAGCATATAAATTGGACTAATAAATAAATAATAAATAAATGCGCACATTGCATTTTGGGGGTTTGGGCACATGTGAGTGCATTTTGGCACACATGGGTGAGCTTTGGGTTCTCGATCCGGAAAAGGTTAGCCATCACTGCACTAGAGAAAAGTACATTTAACCCATCACTTAATTTCCTTTCCACATCATCACATTTCTTTGTTTCTCCTCCAAGGATCAAACATTTCTCTGGGATCATCCACAGCTACCCTTTATCATTTTTACATTCTGCAAATCAATTCACTAAAGTACTATTTAAAAAGAAAAAGTATATGGTGAGAATCAGACTTCTCACATTGGAAATTTACATTCTAGGCGCTGTGAATAAATTCTAATTATTTCACTCTCACTTTAACAAGAGTTAAAAATATACCTTTTAGTGCAGAAAGTGTCTTGCTTCAAGTGGCAAAATTCCATTCAGTTCTTAAACTTAAGAAGCAAGGATTGGTGTACAAATGTGGAACATGCTAAATTATAGTGATTTTTATGGTGGTTGTCAGGACTTTTTATAGGGCAAAGCAAAAAAGTTATGGGGGTGGATCTGATTGAGGTCTATGGATGTTCAACTTTTTTTTAGGCATGGATCTGTTCAAAATGTTAGCAACATACGAAAGGGAGTGTGGTAAAATACTGGATCATGTCCAATGTTTTTAAATAAAGTAACTTAAAATTATTATTATCCCAAAGGTGCTTTTTCAAAAGGCAACTGGACTTTCCTTGAAGATGTTTCACTTCTCCTCCAAGAAGCTTCTTCAGTTCTTCAGTTCGCGTGGAACGTCTTCAAGGAAAAACAAAGCTCTTTTGAAAAAGCACATTTGGGACAATCATGACCTGGATGATTGAGAAACTCCATAGATATTTAAATAATTATTATATACACAACAATGGTGAAGTCACAAATGGCAGATCTTTAATTGGTGGTGACCTTCTCATGCATTGAGTTCTTCCCAAGAACATACAATGTTGTGACACATCAGCAAAGTCTTTATGCAGCTCCCAGCACTTTGGTGTTTTGCAATTGAGTGATGGAAATTTGACCAACGCTGTATTTTCTAAGTGGTCTAATATTTTTGGTATAGTACCCAGTTTGCCTGGGTATTTGCGAGACTGCCTTCTGCCGCCGATAGCCTCCCACCGACCAGTTCGCTCACACAGAGAGGGCCTCCTCAGGGTGCCATCGGCCAGGCAGTGCCGGCTGGCGACCCCCAGGGGGAGAGCCTTCTCTGTGGCAGCACCCGCCCTCTGGAATGACCTGCCCCCTGAGATAAGCACGATATCAGACCTCCGGACTTTTCGTCGGGCCCTGAAGACACACTTGTTCCATCTAGCTGGGCTGGCTTGATCCCATCCTCTCAGTTTTTTAATCGAATTTCGGTTTTTAATTGGGTTGTTTTAAATTCGGGCCAAAATTATTTAATTGTTTTTTAAAATGTTTTTAAATTTTATACGCTATGTTTTATCCTGGCTGTACACCGTCCTGAGTCCCACAGGAGAAGGGCGGTATAGAAATATAATATAATAAAATAAAATAAAATAAATAAATAAACCAGTGGGATCACCACAGCTGGTTTGTGTCAAAATATTTGAATTTCGATTTTCAGATCTTGATGTTTTCCTGATCTTCTTCAATTCTTCGATTCTATTCTGTTAGAGCCAGTTTGATCTAGACAACAGGTTAGAAACCAGGAGACTGAAATCTTATGCAAGAAAGTTGGCTGGGTGATTTTGGGCCAATCACCAGGTGACTGTGAGTTGTAGATGCACTTAGGCATGAAGGCTGGCCGGGGTGACGTTGGCCCAGTAACCCTTACTCTCAGCCCGACCTACCTCACAGGGTTGTTACTGTGGGGAAAATAGGAGAAGAAAGGAAATATATTTATTTTTGAAATGCTTTTTCAAAAATGATTGAAAATGCTTTTCTTCCCACATCTCTCACATTTGGACATTCTTATGAGATAAGCCTTTAAGCACCTTGTCCCCTGCTTACCTATGTGTCACAGTTATGTGGCAGCTTGTTGCATTGGTTGTTGATTGTACAGACAACAACAACAACAACAACAACATCAATAATAATAATAATGAAAAAAGTATTGTTCATTGACATTGCAATACCAGGTGATGCACGGATTGAAGATAAGCAGCAAGAAAAAAATCACAAAGTACCGGGACTTGCAAATTGAAGTTGAGCGACTGTGGAAAAAGGAATCGTGTGTTGTCCCAATTGTAATTGGAGCCTTTGGAGCAATACCCAAAGGGCTACCCCGCTATTTAGAAATTCTAAATTTGCCGGACTTGAACATTTTGACTCTACAAAAAACCACCTTACTCGGAACAGTTTACATCCTCCGACGATACCTTAACAGTTCCTAGGTCCTTGGTTAGGACTCGAGCTGCTGAGCTATTAACCAGCCTCAAAGGCTGTGAATCTCACTAAGGATTAACCAATAATAATAATAATAATTTTATTTCTATTCCGCCCTTCTCCCGAAGGACTCAGGGCGGTGTACAGCCTATTAAAAGCCCAAAGACAGATATCAATTAAAAATAATTAAAATTATTAAATAGTTTCGGCTCAAATTTAAAACCCCCAAAATTTAAAACACCTAATTTAAAATCATTACATTGATAGCCCGGCCTGGCGGAACAGCAGGGTCTTGAGGGCACAGCGAAATACACGGAGGTCGGAGATCTTACGCATTTCTGGGGGCAGTTCATTAAGAAGTTCTTGATTTGTACGCTGAATCTATTTTCTTATAGTTGTAATCTATTCGTTTTGGTCCTGGCTCTTTGGCAAGAGAGAATAAACCTATTGTCTCTTCTTTGTGTCAATCCTAAAATGTTGATCTTACTCACCTTCCTCTGAAGTTGCTCCAATGTGTCTCCGGCCTTGTGTAACCAGAACTGGATCTAGTATGTCAATGAAATCTGATCAGGGTAGATAGGAGCTGTTATTTCCTAGGATCTGGAATCTATTCTCCTGTTAATACATCCCAAAATACCTTTCAACAACTGCATCACCCTGCTGCTTTCACATTTAACTTGTGGTTGACTAGGACATCCAATCTTTTCTCGTAGATTATTGTCAAGTCACCCTCCTCCTGCATTTGTCCTTAAGATTTATGTTGACTGTTTCCCTATGACTATCATTAAGTGTTGTACCTTATGATTCTTGATGAATGTATTTTTTTCTTTTATGTACACTGAGAGCATATGCACCAAGACAAATTCCTTGTGTGTCCAATCACACTCGGCCAATAAAGAATTCTATTCTACTCTACTCTACTCTACTCTACTCTACTCTACTCTACTCTACTCTACTCTATTCTATTCTATTCTATTCTATTCTATTCTATTCTATTCTATTCTATTCTATTCTACGCTACTCTACTCTACTCTACTCTACTCTATTCTATTCTATTCTATTCTATTCTATTCTATTCTACGCTACTCTACTCTACTCTACTCTACTCTACTCTACTCTACTCTATTCTATTCTATTCTATTTTCATTATTTTTTCTGTCAGATATAGAACTTTACATTCTCCCTGTTAAATTTCATTCTATTAATCTCAGCCCATCATTTATGATTATCAATTAGGATTCGTCTTGATGATGTCAGAGATTTTCTGCATAGAATAACAGAGTTGGAAGGGAGCTTGGAGATCTTCTAGCCCAGGGGTCAGCAACCCGCGGCTCTTGAGCCGCATGTGGCTCATTCATCCCTCTGCTGCGGCTCCCTGTTGCTGGTCGGCTCCACAATTGTGGTTAGGACAGGCAGAGGAAAAAAGACGCTGCCCTAGGAGAAGACTATGATGGGGGAATCGGACTTCCAGTCGGCTCCAGAATTGAACGGGGACTTCCGGTTAGGACCCTTGTGGCTCTTTGAATGTTTAAGGTTGCCGACCCCTCTGCTCAATCAGGAGACCCTATACCAGTGATGGTGAACCTTTGTGGCACTGAGTGCTGAAACCGGAACGTGAATGCACGCGCACTGGATCGCTGGAAACCCAAAAAACCAGCTGGCTGGTGCACATGCAGTGCCAGCCACCTGGTTTTTGGGTTTCTGATGCATGCATGCACACTGCCAGCTGGTCTTTGGGTTTTCAGTGTTCTGGCGGGCAAAGACCAGCTGGCCAGCACACATGCGTGCGCTGGAAAGCACAAGAGCAGCTGGCAATGGCATGTGTGCCCACAGAGAGGTCTCTTAATCATTGTCTTTCTCTATTATTAGGCATATCCAAATATTATATTGATACAAAGCAGGGGTGGGATTCTGCCAGTTCAGACCGGTTTGGGCGAATTGGATGTTAATTTTAATCCGGTTCGCTGAACCGGTTGTTCCAAGGATTGGCTGGTCCCACCCATCCCACCCTGCCCCACCCAGGAGTCTCCACACAGCCTGTTTTGGATGCCAAGTAAGTGCACGGCATGTGCGGAGGCTCTGGGAGGGCGAAAAAATGGGCCTACAGGAAGTCTGGAAATGGGCCTCTTTCTGGCCTTTGGAGGGCCTCCATTGCTCGGGGGAGGCTGTTTTTGCCCTCCTAGAGGTTCCAGGAAAGCCTCCAGAGCCTGGGGAGGGCGAAAAATGGGCCTACCAGAAGTCCGGAAAGGGGTCCATTTCCGGCCTCCGGAGGGCCTCTGGTGCCAGGGGGAGGCTGTTTTCGCCTTCCTGGAGGCTCAAGGACAGCCTCTGGAGCCTGGGGAGGGTGAAAACATCCCCCCTCCGCTGTGGTGCAGGAGGCTGAGTAGTCCCCCTCCCATGGCCACGCCCACCCAGCAACCGGACAGCAAACTGGTTGCTGAAATTATTCAATCCCACCCCTGCTACAAGGTAAGCATATTGGCTGCATTCCCCCCACCCCCACTACTTTTGTAACTTATTTGTCTACTTCCCTCTGTTTACCAAAGCTAAATGTAATTTTTTGAATAATGTTTGAATAGTTGCTGGTTCCGTATTTAATAGGTATTCCCTACTTGGTAAAGAAAAAAACTCTGTTGAGTGTTTACCACACCTCTCTAAGAGAGTTCTCATTGAGACCTTTCATACTTACATAAACAAAAAATGTTTGGCAACATTTACATATTACATTCAAACAATTATTTGGGTGTTATGCTGCTTATAGTCGCTTTCCTAGATTAAAAAGCACATGGCCTTGGTTTTCTTATAGAACGTCGATATCCTTGATGAAATAAAAAATCAGTATACACTGCCTTCTATGCATTTCATATTTTTCATAAAGGTTTCCCCCGTGCATATGTGCTAGTTGTTCCTGACTCTAGGGGGCAGTGCTCATCTCCGTTTCAAAGCCGAAGAGCCAGCGCTGTCCAAAGACGTCTCGGTGGTCATGTGGCCAGCAAGATTAAACGCCGAAGACACACGGAACGCTGTTACCTTCCCACCAAAGGTGGTCCCTATTTTTCTACTTGCATTTTTTTACGTGCTTTCAAACTGTTAGGTTGGCAGAAGTGGGACAAAGAGCCTTGGTAGTACAGGGGTTTAAGGCACCCTGTTATTAAGCTGGTTATTAAGACCAGCTGCCTGCAATTACTGCAGGGTTCGAATCTCGCCAAGGCTCAAGGTTGACTCAGCCTTCCATCCTTTCTAAGGTAGGTGAAATGAGGACCCAGTTGTGGGGGCAATAAGCTGACTTTGTATAAAATATACAAAAGTATGAAGGCTATTGCTTAACGCATTGTAAGCCGCTCTGAGTCTTCGGAGAAGGGCGGCATATAAATCAAATTAAAAAATAAATAAATAAATAAAATAATGAGAGCTCACTCCTTTACACGGCACTAGGGATTCGAACTGCTGAACTGTCAACCTTTTGATCAACAAGCTCAGTGTCTAAGCCACTGAGCCACCGTGTCCCTATATATATATTATATACATACATACCTACCTACATACATACAGTACATACATACATACATACATACGTACATACATATATATCTCATAGGTCCTGTCAAATTTTTGAAATTACCACAGTAACAAACAAACAAACAAAAAAGACTTGAAACCATTGCCTCTTTTATATATATATACAAACCAGCCAACCCCAAAACCAAAATTCAACAAGCAGCAATATTTCAAGTTCTCGCCTGCAACATATATATATTTTTTTCCTGTCTCAATGAAGGACCATCTCTTTTGCTTTGTTTTCCACTGTTTTGAATTGTTTCGTGCTTGTTTGACTGCCCTATCTGCCAGCATCAATTTTTCTCCCCGCATTCTGATTTCCTGATCTGTGTGATATACGCTGCCTGGAAAGCGCTTCCTAAATAAAACTTGAAGGATGGATGTCTGGCTTCCTTGCACACGTAGGCTTGTGCAAAACAAAAGTATAAGAAAGAGGAGGTAGAATTTTCCTTGCCTATTGAAACTGAAAAATGCCACCTTCAATACTGTTTCAGGACTAGCCATGCAATCTTTCTGTTTTCAAGTGAAAGAAATTTAAAACAGGCTAAACCAGACAAGAAAGAATGGTTTTTGCAAACAAGAGAGGCTAGACTGTGACATATAGGTGTGTCCCTGTAGTTCAAGCACCATACGGTCAAAATGTGATGTGCGGTACAAATATGGCATATAAACGGAATTTGACAGGCTGGCAAAACTGTAGTGCTTGGTATTCGCTATCATTTGACAAAGGAGTTGCAATTTTGTGGTAAAATACTGTTTTCCTCCTACTGATTCATTAAACACAATGTCCAGTAGGTGGCAAAAGCCAACAAGTCAAATTTTGTATTTAATAACAGTTTTAATTCTGTTTATCTTTTAGAATGTGTATTTATAGCACGTTTTTTCCTGGAAGACAGTGGGTTGTGTATGTTTGAGGATAATATAATGACTGTGGACACCACTCTGGATCCCTTTTTTGGGATTCTATCAGCCTTCTTGTTGCATTTTGACTATTTCTTTAAAATAGCAATGTGACTATTCAAACAGAAGAAAATAACTGTAGCTCAGGGTTGAACTGTGGAGTTCTTGGTGCTCTCTGAACTTGAATAATTGCTTGCAGGTGTTTCGTTATCCATTGCCCTGATGATGGTACCTAGTTGGGTAATGAAATGTCTTAAATGAAAATGTCAATTTTCTAACATTTTATTTATTTAGGGGAATGCCTCTAGTTCTTACAAGAGCCTGGAAAATCAGAAAATGAAAATGATTCTTGGTGATCGTCCAATGCTTTGGAAATAAGCCATCCAGAGTTTGGGGTGGGGGGGAAGAGAAAATAAAACCTAATTTAGCTGGAGTGGTAGAAAGATTATTTTTATTTGTTTGTTTAAATTTATATGCCGCTCTTCTCCCCGATAAGCAACTCTGGGCGTCTTTAAGTGCCAAAGAAGAAAGTAGATTAGATTAGATTAGATTAGATTAGATTAGATTAGATTAGATTAGATTAGATTAACAGAGTTGGACGGGACCTTGGAGGTCATCTAGTCCAACCCCCCCGCCCAAGCAGGAGACCTGGCCTACATCATTTCTGACAAATGGCAGTCCAATCTCTTCTTGAAAGCCTCCAGTGATGAAGCTCCCACAATTTCCAAAGGCAACTTCTGTTCCATTGGTTGATTGTTATCCCTGTCAGCAAGTAGGAAGAATTCTTACTAAATTTGTCTTCTAATGAATGGATTTTCTGTAACTAATAATTCTGACTTTGACGACTATGTTGTGCTCCACTGAATGCAATTCACCTTCAGACCACTGTGTTCCAAAGGTAAAGGTTCCCCTCGCACATATGTGCTAGTCGTTCCCGACTCTAGGGGGCGGTGCTCATCTCCGTTTCAAAGCTGAAGAGCCAGCGCTGTCCGAAGATGTCTCCATGGTCATGTGGCCGACATGACTAAATGCCAAATGCACATGGAACGATGTTACCTTCCCACCAAAGGTGGTCCCTTTTTTTCTACTTGCATTTTTTATGTGCTTTTGAACTGCTAGGTTGGCAGAAGCTGGGACAAGTAACGGGAGCTCACCCTGTTATGCGGCACTAGGGATTCGAACCGCTGAATTGCAAACCTTTTGATCGACAGCCTCAGTGTCTTAGCCACTGAGTCACCGCGTCCCTTGTTCCAAAAGGGAAACTTATATTGAAGGTATGTGAAGACAATGCTAGCACACAGAGTTTTATTCTTGCCCCTTGTCATAGAAAATAAATGTTGGAAAGGACTTCATAGACCATTTAGTGATCAATGGAAGACTCCATTACTACAGCATCCCCAATTTATGGCACTTCAATCTTTTCTGAGATGCCTCCAGTCCAGTGAATTAATCTAAAGCACTCTGGGCCACTGTGAATTTTTCCCCCTTCTGATGTTCTCCTGAAATCTGCTTTTTTATAATTTAATTCTGTCCCTTCTTCTACATGATAGCCTTTTAAACATTTGAAAGCAGTTCTTCAGATTCTCTGCAGTTTTTGATCTCAGGCAAAACATACCCAATACAAACATTCCTTCTAATTTTTTTTTTCTTCAGCCTTCTTATCAACCAGATGTTCTTTTCTGGATGTGCTTTAGTTTGTCACTGTCATTCCTAAAATCCAGAGTGCAGAACCAAAATCAGTAAGTTGGGCCTGACCAACAGAAGAAAAAAGCAAAATTAAAATAGTCAATTTAATTTTTAAATTTTTCTTGGGGTCTACATTGGATAGAAGGTTTTGCAGGAAGATACTAAATTCTCCGCACAAAAAATTCCACTTTGGGACTGTAAAGGAGGGAAGGGGAGGAAAAATAATATATTCTAGAAGTATCCATAATGAATATATATATATATATATATATATATATATTTCTGCTAAAATTTAATACATTCCTTATTATAGTTGAAGGTATTTTTCTAAATGCATTTCACTTTGCTTAAATTGTATTCAAATACAATCCCTCAATTTTGTTCAAATATTTGCACTTTTTAAAAATGAGAATCAAATTCTAGAAAGCAGGTAGAAATATTGCTATATCATCAGTGGTGAAATTCAGCCGGTTCTATCCGGTTCAGGTGAACTGGTAGGGACGGCTGCAGGAGGCTCCGCCCACCCACCCGGACGTCATCACATCCTGTTTTCGATGTTTTGCGCATGCGCGAGCGCTCACATTTGCGAACCGGTAGCGAAGGTACGTGAAATACCACCCCTATATATCATCAATAAAAGTCTTAAGGATATATGATGATATGAATAGTTGACAATAGTTGACAAAATAGTGTGTCCTTTAAACCATAAAATAGTTATGAAAGAAATCTGGTAAGTATAATAATTTCTCCTTCTAGATGGTGTTGTAGCCTTATTCCTAGCTTTTACATTTTCCTTCTGATCAAAATGCCAAGTAGGGGAAAATAATTGCTTGTCCTTTCAATTTAAAAAGGACCATCCGAGAGACAGGAAATTAACTATGGAAAGCACAATTTTACTGGTTGCTGGACAGTAATTTTTTGGCAAGAAGTAATAGAAGTCCTTGTAGTGTTACAATGGGGTGGACTAATTAGTCATCCACCAAAGGCAATAAAGCTCCTTTTAGCTTTTATTACCATTGTTGCTTAAGAAAAGTGTATGCGTATTTGTGTGTAGACACTTCAAGACTGCTTTATTAACCGTTGTGTTATCTTTTCCAAGCATCCAGCACTGTTCACTGTTGAAATTAATTGCTGGCTAAGTAAACAAAGCAACTGGCAAAGCGGAGAAACAAAAATAAAGGAAAGAAAAACCCAGAGATTGAAATCTCAGTCAACGTCTTTAGTTCTTTAACTCTTCAAGGGGACGTGGCCGCTTTTTCCAGGATCACAGAGAATATAGAATAGAACATAGAATAATACATTTGGAAGGGACCTCGAAGGTCCTCTAGTCCAACCCCCCCCCCTGCTCGAGCAGGAGACCCTATACCAGTGATGGCTAACCTTTTTCTCGCCGTGTGCCAAAAGCGCCTACATGCGCATGTGACAGCACACGCGTGTGCCGGCACCCATAATGCAATGTGCTCGTTCCTGTGTGCATGCGTGTATGGCCCCCTGCTCACCCTGCCCCCACGCATGCGCATGTGACACCACACACTGAGCCCGCCACACGCGCATACACACGCGACACTCTTCCCCTCCCCGTTTTTGGCCTAGCAGACCTCCCTGCAGCCTCCTGGGCCCAAAAATGGGCCGGGGGGGCAGGCCACTCCCCCATGCCCCATTTTGGGCCTAGCAGGCCTCCCTGCAGCCCCCCGCACTCTGCCTCTGCCCCCCGCATGTGCGTGACCCCATGCACATGCACGCGCATCTCCTCATGCCCCCCACCCTCGCACATCCTGAAAATCAGCAGGCTGGCGGGAGGCACGCTCATGCCCAGTGGAGCTAAGCTGGGCAATGGTTTGTGTGCCCGCAGAGAGGGCACTGTGTGCCAGCTGCGGCACGCATGCCATAGGTTCGCCATCACGGCCCTATACCAGTTCAGACAAATGGTTGTCCAGTCTGTTTTTGAAAGCCTTCGGTGATGGAGTCCCAAAGGTGCTTTTTCAGGAGGCAACTGGACTTTCCTGTTTTTTCTTTGAAGACGTTTTGCTTCTCATCCAAGAAGCTTCTTCAGCTCTGACAGGATAGTGGGGAATGGAAGGATTTATACGCCTTGCAGTCAGCTGGTCATTGAGCTAGACCAGGGGTCCGCAACCTTAAACACTCAAAGAGCCATTTGGACCCGTTTCCCACAGAAAAGAAAACACCGGGAGCCACAAAACCCTTCCTGTGCCTGACTATTTCTTGAGCGGCTACAAAAGTAGCATATGTAGTTGAATTAAATGTTCTGTTTTCTTCTGAAACTTTTCTTTTCTTGGATTTATCCATGGTTGGCCTTCCGGGGGTTGAAAAGCTTAATAAATCATGTGCTGGCAGGTGTCGCACATTGGCGGTTGTGACGCATATTTTGAGTGACAGGGAGCCGCAGCAGAGGGGTGAAAGAGCCACATGTGGCTCCAGAGCTGCAGGTTGCTGACCCCTGAGCTAGACCATAAGACAGGAGTGAAATGTACTTACCTTTCCTACCGGCTCGCTGATGTGCACACGCTGTCATCTGTGCTTGCGTAAAGCCTTCTGCGCATATGCAGATGGTCAAAACCGGGATGTGACGACGTCCCGTTTTGGGGCAGTGGAGTCTCCCGCCGCCGATGCTACTGGCTCCCGCGAGCCGGATAGAGCTGGCAGCATTTCACCCCTGCCATAAGACCAGCTATCTGCAAGGAGTATAAATCCTTTCATTCCCCACTATCCTGTGAGAGTGGAAGAAACTTCCTAGATGAGAAGTGAAACATCTTCAAAGAAAAAACAGGAAAGTCCACTTGCCTCTTGAAAAAGCATCCTTGGGGCAACCATGACTGAGAATCTCTACAAACTTTCAGTGAGGGAGCACCCATAACTTCTGAAGGAAAGCTGGTTAATGGTTCTAACTGTCAGGAAATTTCTCCTTAGTTCTAGGTTGCTTCTCTCCTTGATTAGTTTGCATCCGTTGCTTCTTGTCCTGTCTTCAGGTGCCTTGGAGAATAGGTTGACCCCTTCTTCTTTGTGGCAGCCCCTGAGATATTGGAAGACTGCTATCATGTAGTCCTTCTTTTCATTAAACTAGACATACCCAGTTCCTGCAACCATTCTTCATACGCTTTAACCTCCAGCCCCCTAATCATTTTTTTTTTGGGATGAATCACTCACCCACGTTGCTTTCTCTCACCGTCCAAGAATGAGTGTTAACTTCAATTAGGAGTAGGCCACATCTTTCAAAGGATTACAGCAAGGGTGTCAATTAAGAAGCAAGGAGAATAGAAATGCTTATTACTTTCTCATTTCCTGTTGCTGTTCTCTGCTAACCTGTCACAAACAAAAGATTAACTTGAAAGCTTTGTTATCACCTTCTTCACTTGTCAGCGCTTCAAGTAATTTTCCAGATGTTTGAAGAAGAACTGGTATCCATTAGTGACCTGATGCTTTGAGATCCAGGAGGAAAGGCACACTAGAAATTTAAAAATTAAATACTCACCACTGCAGATTCTTCTAAGGTTTGACTCATTCGGCTTCTTATCTTCAGCTGACGTGTTATTTGAACCCCATTTCCTTCCAGCTCTGGTCTAGCATTACCGAAATGTCTGGTGACTATTTAATTATCCACCTCATTAGTTTCCTATTAATAACAAACTACCAGGAGGTAGATACTTATAATTACACTGCTAGTTTAGGAAGGCAGGCACTTCTAGAGAGCCAATTTACAACCCCTTTCCCTAAAGACTTCCTGGATGGATTTATCATTCCTACTTTTCCTTCATACACCATTTTCATTAGCAAATAATTACTCCTTCTTTTGAGAATCAATATATTCAAGAGAAGTTTGTGGAAGTAAAATTTGTGTGTGTGTGTGTGTGTGTGTGTGTGTAAGAGAGAGAGAGGGGGAGAGAGAGAGAGAGAATGACAGAGAGAGAGAGACAGAGAGGGAGAGAGACAAAGAAAGACAGAGAGAGAGAGAAAGACAGTGAGAGACAGACACATA
Organism: Pantherophis guttatus; assembly: GCF_059756535.1. Lineage (NCBI taxonomy): Eukaryota > Metazoa > Chordata > Lepidosauria > Squamata > Colubridae > Pantherophis > Pantherophis guttatus. The sequence goes on from NC_142067.1 coordinate 11,159,627, forward strand.
GAGAGAGACAGAGAGAGAAAGAGAGACAGACACAGAGACACAGAGACACACAGAGACACAGAGACAGAGACAGAGAGAGAGAGGGAGGGAGGTTGGGAGGAAGGGGAAGGGGGAAAGAAAGAAAGAAAGAAAGAAAGAAAGAAAGAAAGAAAGAAAGAAGGAAGGAAGGAAAGAAGGAAGGGGAGGAAGATGAAGGTAGGTAGGTAGGAAGGAAGGAGAATAAGAAAGGAAGGAGGAGGAGATAAAAGAAGGAAGGAAGGAAGGAAGGAAGGAAGGAAGGAAGGAAGGAAGGAAGGAAGGAAGGAAGGAAGGAAGGAAAACATTACCCTCAGAGAAGCCCTCAATGCTCAAGAGCTTCCTCTCAAGAAAAATCCAGCTGAAACAAAATGAAGTATTATTATTGGCATCAGAATGCTGGTAGGAAATGGCATACCTATTCCTGCATTGCCACTACACAGCCCTGAATGGTGATGGCTTTTTAAAGAGTGACCTCCTGCCCTCACAAAGACAAAAATAAGCTTTGGTGGTAGAAAATTTCCCAAGCTGCTATGAGGTAAATCAGTCAACGGTCTCACCAGTTTCTTGTTAATGGTGTTTTTACAGTTCCCACAACAGCCCATTTTTGGACAGCCAACTCCTCATGGCAGCCGTTCTGTGGGAGCAAAATGTCTGCTGTTAAAATCCCCGCTGTATCCAGAGGATTTCTCAAACTGTATAAATTCCTTTTGTCTCACGAAAAGAAAACAGGTACCGTGTAGAAATCCGCCTATTTCTCTGCTAGGAAGAATCATGGGAGAGCCGTTAACACTAGGAAGGTTACACATGGTGTATATAGGTTGACCCCTCCCTTCAGTCTGAAGCCCAGAAAATAATAACATTATTCATAACAGATATCTACTTATGAACGATATGTTTAACCAGGCCATTTCCATAAGTACAAATGAAGCATGAGAAGCTAAACGTTTGGAAAATACGGTAACCGATAAGGCCAAATGGGACAACAAAGAATATTAGAAAGCAGACAGGCCTTTCTAGGAGAGCTCATACATATTGAATTGTTTCCAGATTTTTTTAAAAATGGGAATTTCTATTTTGCTATTGCCTGTGTGCTAATTTGTAGAACATATTCCTCTCCCTCTCCCCTCCCCTCTTCCCCATCCCCCTCCTCTTCCTTTCTCTCCACTCCTCCCCTCTCCCATTCCTTTCTTTCCCCTCCTCTCCCCTTTCCTCCCCTCCTCTTCCCCTTCCTTCCTTTCCTTTCCTCTCCTCTCCTCTCCCCTTCCTTTCTCTCCTCTCCTCTCCCCTCCCCTCCTCTCCCATTCCTTTTTTCCTCTCCTCTCCCCTTCCTTTCTCTCCTCTCCTCCCCCATTCCTTTCTTTCCTCTCCTTTCCTCTGCCCTTCCCTCCCCTCCCCTTCCTTTCTCTCCTCTCCCCTCCCTCCTCCCCTCCTCTCCTATATTTATATCTCAGATAAATTTACCAGGACGTAGCAATAGACCAGAAACCACAGACTACAGAACAATGTTTTTTTCTTAAAGCTCCTGAAATCTGTATCATATTGTGCGGTGCCAGTTTTGAGTTTCTCTTCTGAAAGACTGCATTTGGAAAATGCGGTCCTCAGATTTAAAATATTTCAATCCGATTGAAACAAAAATGTCCCTAGTGACTAGAACACCAGGACCTCATCACTATACATTGCACTGAGTTCAATACAATAGATCCATCATTAGCTGATGCAGCTTTCCCTAGTAGTCTGACCCCTCCCCCAATGTGTGGGTTTCAACCAGGATAATATGGCATACAATTTTAAAGGGATGCTGTTTTTTATTAATTTATAGCCTACCAAAATGATGGACTAAAAGAAAGTAAAACTCCAAAAAATAAATAAATCTTCAGACGTAAAAACATTTACAAACAATATTAGCAGTGTCAAACACCAGGTGTTGTGGCCCATCAGCAGAGCTGGCAGCAGATTCAGACAGAGAGGAGGTTGGGGAGGAACATGGGCCAGTCCTGGAGTCTGGGGAAGGCTCTGATGAGGGCTCTGCGTCAGAGGCAGGGATGGGCCCAGGACCGCATGATAGTTATCAGCTGCCTTTGGAGTCAGACATCAGTGAGGCAGACGAACAGCTGGAGCCTGTTCCCAGTGTGTGCACGCGCAGAGTTGTTAGACAAAGGGAACAGCTAAGGAACAAGGGTCAACCTGGGAGTTGTTGTGTCCTCCAGCAGCCTGTGGACCTGGCAGCGGAGTCAGACAGTGAGGAGGCTGGGGAGGACAATGGGCTAGTCATGGAGTCAGGGGAAGGCCCGGACGAGGGCTCTGCATTGGAGGCAGAGATAGTGCCAGGGTCATCTGGGAGCGATGCGCAGACTCTGGAGCCTCCAGAGGCAGACAGCAGAGAGGCAGAGGAACAGGAGGAGCCTGTTCCTAGGCCACACATGTGAAGAGCTGCCAGAAGGCAAGAGCAGCTGAAGCAAAAAGGACAACTCGGGAGTAAGGCCAGAAGATGATTGGCCCCTCCCATAAGGCTTAAAAGAGCAGCAACGAGCTGTTGGGTTCTTTGTAGAAAAGCAACGTTGATTCCAGTGCTTCTTGTCAGCATCTCTTGAACTTTGTGGAGGGTTTTGCCAAGAAAAGCCTTTGGCAGGTTGCCAAAGACATCAAAGGTTGGTGATAAGGCTGAAGAATTTGTTTTGGACTGTTTTAATAAAATAAGTTTGTTCAGGACTGAATTGTGTTTGGTAATCACTACTGGGGCCTCGGTTACAATAGGAGTAAGGCCACAGGTGGATGATGAAGGGCACCTCCCATAGGGAATAAAAGAGGAGCGAAAGGGAAGGGGTGTTTGCAGGAGACAATTAGTTCATTCCTGCATTCTTGCCAAGTATTGCAGCATCTGAAAGATATCGACCCGGCCACTTTCCAAGCCTGAGAAAGGTCGGTAATTGTGAACTAACTTGAAAGACTGTGGGAGAGGAAAGAGTTTGCTGGAGAGGAATTCACTGTAAATTAAATAAAAGGGGTTTATTGGGACGAGGACTTGGCTTCGTGCTGCTGGAGAAGCCTAGGTCAGAACACCAGGATTAAGCTGGGTTGTCTTCCATTTTATGTGAAGAACTGAAGGAGAAGACAAGACAGATCCAGTCTCCATCAGCAAGAAGAACATTTCATATTTTGCTAGTACGATAATGTAGAAGTCCTTCATGGCATTTCTGATACGAGGATCTCTACGAGTAATAATGTCTTTGAAAGACAGCCAGACTCTAAGCCACTTAAAATGCTGTAAGTAGGGATCCTATGAGTTCCAGATGTTCATGAATACCCATCAACTTTCATGCCATATGTTCAGAGGCAAGGGATAATGGGAGCTGGATTTCTGCAACATTACGAGAATTGGTTTTCCATCAGAACAATGCTGATTTTCAGGTTCCATCATCCCTCCCCCTTTAAAATCCAAAGTTTGAACTACGCCTGGAATACTGTTGGCACCTAATTCAATTTTTTTTCAATATCCAAATGCATTGATTGGCAGCCCATTGTATTTTTCTCCCCTAAAATCCCCAGACTTCAATGGTAGTCATCCAGTGAATTTTCTTAGATATTAGATAACTCAAGGATAAGCATCTGTTATCAGTTAAGTCCGACTGGTGCATTAAAAAAACTGTTGCACAAGTACACTACCTGATGCCATGCCTGCCTGAAAGGCTAGGAATAAGATTGAATCCATATGCATTCCTAAATTATGAATTGGATTGTAACAGAATAACAATGTTGGAAGAGACCTTATACGCCATCTAGTCCAACCCCCCACTCAAGCAGAAGACCCTATACCATTTCTGACAAATGGCAGTCCAAGCTCTTCTTAAAAGCCTCCAGTGATGAAGCTCCCACAACTTCCGAAGGCAAGCTGTTCCTTTGGTTGATTGTTCTCTTTGTCAGAAAATGTCTCCTTATTTCCAGGTTGAATCTCTCTTTGGTCAGTTTCCATCCATTATTCCTTGTCTGGCCTTCAGGTGCTTTGGAAAATAGCTTGACCCCCTCCTCTCTGAGGCAGCCCCTCAAATATTGGAACACTGCTATCATATCTCCCTTGGTCCTTCTCTTCATTAGACTAGCCACACCCAGTTCCTGTAACCGTTCATCATATGTTTTAGTCTCCAGTCCCCTAATCATCCTGGTTGCTCTCCTCTGCACTTTTTCTAGAGTCTCAACATCTTTTTTATAGTGTGGTGACCAAAACTGGTCAAAACTAGGTGTGGTCTTACTAAGGCTTTATAGAGTGGTATTAGTACCTCACTTGATCTTGATTGTATCCCTCTGTTAATGCAATTTAGAATTGTGTTAGCTTTTTTAGCTGCCACTGCACACTGCTGTCTTATATTTAGCTGATTGTCCACTAAGACTCCAAGATCCCTCTCACAGTCACTGCTATTAAGCCTGGTTTCCCCCAATTTATATGTGCTTTTGGTTTTTCTTACCTAAGTGTAAGATTTTACTTTTCTCTACACTGCATTTCATTTTGTTAGATCATGTCTCCCGTAGTCCTTCTGTTCATCAAACTAGACAGACCCAATTCCTGCAATCATTCTTCAGATATTTTAGCCTCCAGTCCCCTAATCATCTTTGTTGCTCCTCTCTGCCCTCTTTCTTTGGGGGAAGATGAACTCTACATCTTGTTCTGTCCCCAACCACACACACCAAGAGATGTTCAAGAGTTAAAGACCAAACCAGCCGGCAAAATCCTTTTCCTTATGATAACGGAACTTGGCAACAACCTAGTGGCTGCCTGCCAAGAGTTTATTATTTACGAAGAGGAGAGATAACTTCTCCCCACTTCTGATACATCAAAAGAAACAGCTCAATAATTACAGAGTCAATCAAGTCCAGAGATAATCCAGCAAAGTCTATAGCAAAAAGTCCGGCAATGCAGAATGGCGTGGAAGCTTTCATCTTTGTTCGTCACAAGGTTTGACTGGCCACCACGCTCCCTTTTATATCCTGTGGGGTGTGGTCCAGTGATTCAGCCTAATCTCGGGCATGCCTTTTCTTCTGTTGCACGCACTTATCTCTGCGACACTGGCGTGGATCCAGCCAAGACTCATTACCCTCATCACTGTCCATCTGTGGCTGCATGGACGTGCTTGGCCCCGGCCCTATCTCTTGCCCTTCGGCGGACACCAAAGGCATTGCCAGAGAGGAGGGTCCTGGAGAGGGAGGCCTTGCCAACTCCTCTCCTTCACTCTCGGAGTCCTCTCCTGCCAATGACACAGCCTCCGGTAACGGAGCCACAACACATCTTTCAGAACAAATGTGGTCGCTAACATCAACCTCAAGGCAAGGTGCAATCTCCCCATCCCAGTTACCACAAAAGTTGATCATCATCAAAATGCCAACTGGAATGTTGGGCAAGACAAATTATGCCACGTTGTATGAGATTGGACAAATTGCCTTATTATATTTATGCCATCCTTCGGTTCTATTATTTCCAGATATAGCATCTGAGTTGATCTTTGTGACTGCATAATATGTTGCTTTTAAGAGATTGATTGGATGCTTCATCCATATTTTAAGCTATCAATCCATTCCAGCGGCTGTTTACAGCCTTCACACAGGAAAAAAGCTGCCAAAACAATCCCTTAAATTATGTGACGTGTGATGTATAATCAGAAGATTAATTTTTATTGTCAAATATTTAGTGGGAGAAAGCGGGGGTTGGGAAACAATTTACAATGGGGAGATAACCTGAAGGCTAATGGCTTATATTCCTAAAACATTTGGAGACTTGTTTTAGGGGTTTACTCTTTGATTTAAAAAAATAAGGAAGAAGGGAAGAGATGGAATTACAAATGAGAAGGAACAGGTAGCCCCCAAATTCCCTCAAAGAAAAAGCAAAATAAAAGTATCAATCTTTCATCTGTCTGTCTGTCTGTCTGTCTGTCTGTCTGTCTGTCTGTCTGTCTGTCTATCTATATCTATCTGTCTGTCTGTCTGTCTGTCTGTCTGTCTGTCAGCCAGCCATATCTATCTATCTATCTATCTATCTATCTATCTATCTATCTATCTATCTATCTATCTATCTATCTATCTATCTATCTATCCATCCATCCATCCATCCATCCATCCATCTATCAGCCAGCTAGCCAGCCATGTCTGTCTGTCTGTCTGTCTGTCTGTCTGTCTGTCTGTCTGTCTGTCTGTTTCTATTACCCCATAGAATTATTGCCTTTCAGTCCAACTGTTTATCTAATTTTGCCCTGAAATTTTAGGCAATTGTAATTCCAAAGATGGTAAATGTTGATTAAATTATATCACACATAGCTGTTCCTCTATTTCCTATGTTTCTTTTCATTTTATTCCCAGGGTTTCAGATCTATCCAGGAATGATCACAGCTGTTCCAATATTCTAATAGGGAATGCTCATGACAAATGAAAAACAAAATCAGGGTATGGCTTTAAAATGTGACTTAACACCAGTAATCATCATTATTCATTTTGAAGCCTATTTAATTATACCTTAAGTGGCTTAATTGACATCTTACCTGAAGAGTTTTTTTAAAAAGGAAGAAAGAAAACTCCATCAAGGATTAATGCATGAAAAGAAGCAACTAGCTATAAATAAATGCGATCCATTTAATGCTTTTAGCAAGTCAACAAATAGATGTCATTTCTCAGTGCCCATTTTCAGCAAATTTAATAAAGAACACTTAAACAATTTGAGTTATTTTTGCTGTGCTGTTACACAGTGTCAATAAGCATGATTTCATTTGGTTAATTCTTAATAACGGCGTCAACCTACTTGTTTTCTCTTGGGGAAGGATATTCTGTTCTGTTAGGAGGAACTTCAGCCAACGTAACATACATGCATACTTCAAACCCAAGAATACACTAAGGCAGAAGCTTGTCCACCCCAAGGATAAAACACCCAGGCAGAAACTGAGTAACGTGGTATATGCAGTACAATTCAGTGAGGAATGTGCAGATCTGTACATTGGGGAAACAAAACAACCACTTCATAAACACATGACACAACATAGGGGAACAAACATATCAGAACTAGATTCAGCAGTCCATCTGCATTTAAAAGACACAGGCCACTCTTTTGAAGACAACGAAGTCCATATTTTGGAAAGAGAGGGTTGCTGGGTTGAAAGAGGGGTCAAAGAGGCCATCTATGTCAAAATTGAACAGCCCTCTCTCAACAGAGGGAGAGGGATAGGACATCATCTATCTCCAATCTACAACACAGTCCTTTCAACAGTTCCAAGAAGGCTCCACACCAATTTGCACCACTCAAGTGACCCTGATGACATAGATAAGCCTCCAGGTGACCTTAATGACCCACTAAAAGGATGCAAATGACCAGCTGTCTGCAAGGAGTATAAATCCTTCCATTCCCCACCATTCTTCAGAACGGAAGAAGCTTCTTGGATGTGAAGTGAAATGTCTTCAAAGACAACCCAAAAAGTCCAGTTGCCCCTCGAAAAAAAAAGCACCTTTGGGACAACCATGACCTGGATGACTGAGAATCTCCATAGACATTTATGATGTGAGTGGTCAAAAAAGTAAAAATAGCATAAAGGACGTATTGTATATCATCAGTGTTTCTCAACCATGGTGATTTTAGGATCGGTGGACTTCAACTCTGGGACTTCAATTCTGGGAGTTGGAGTCCACAGATGCTGAGAAACACTGTAGTATTGGCCTGTCAAACTCACAGCCTGCAGACCGGATGTGTCACATGCTGGCCACACCCATGCCTGGTTTAGCGAAGGGGGAAAACTTGTGATACGTCACATGATACCGCCATTGCGATGTGAGTTTGATACCCCTGTTGTAGCATATCAAAAATAGGAGGTAGGCCCTCAGTAGGCCACAATATTCCCTTTTCAAATTCAAATTTCTTCCATGGCTATCTCCTTCAATTCATAGAATTGAATTCAATTTTTATTGTGGTCACAGGCCAGAGTTAAAAACTAAAACATCAAAACAAAACAAAACAAAACAAAACAAAACAAAACAAAACAAAACAAAACAAAACAAAACAAAACAAAACATTACAGTTGGTGGTAAGATCATTGATGGGCAGCCAATAACTTTCTTGCCAGTTTTTGGAGGGGGTCCTATCTGGTCAAGAAAATATTCTTGATTAGAGCAGATAGGTAATGTTGGAATTCTTGTAGTCTATGGAGATTCTCAGTCATCCAGGTCATGGTTGTCCCAAAGGTGCTTTTTCAAGAGGCAACTGGACTTCATTTTTCCTTGAAGATGTTTCACTTCTCCTCCAAGAAGCTTCTTTAGTTCTTCAGTTCACTTGGAACGTCTTCAAGGAAAAACAAAGCTCAGTTGCCTTTTGAAAAAGCACCTTTGGGACAACCATGACCTGGATGATTGAGAAGCTCCATAGATATTTAAATGATTATTATATACACAACAATGTGAAGTCACAAATGGCAGATCTTTTAGTGGTGGTGACCTTCACTTGCACTGAGTTCTTCCCAAGAATATACATGATGTTGTGATACATCAGCAAAATATTTATGTGGCTCCAAGCACTTTGGTGGTTTTTTCCAAGCACTTTTCTGGCTTTTTCAATTAAGACATTTTGCTTCTCATCCAAGAAGTTTCTTCAGCTTCCTGGTCTTTAATATGGTCTTTAAATTCACTAAGTGCACAGTCATAGTCCATCCGTAGGAGCTCTTCCTTGGAGAGCTTAGACGTTGGAATTTTTGTGGAGCAGTCCTAATCTATGTTGATTTATAATTATCTTCCATAAGGAAAGAGCTCAAATCTGTGGGACAGAACAGAAATTTCAGACAGTATGCTATCATATAAGTCCACATACTTAGATTTATATCCAGGTGCTTCAGACGTGTTCTTAGAACATAGCTGTGTAAATCTTCATCTGAGGAAATCAGTAAGCTCAAGAACCAAGGAACCAGACCAAGTATCCACAGGGAAACTGATCCAGGCTTTAAAGAATTCAATCTAATGAAATCTTTGGCTAAATTTATGAGTTTTAAATATCATCCAATGAGTTACATCTTAACCACTACATCACAAAAATCCCCTCATCCCAGATAATCTCTTTCCATGTCTGCTTTTGTTCGCCTTCCAAAGACAATTGCTCATGGTAAGAGAATTTCTTCAGCTCTGTCCATTATTACTTCCAAAGTATCTCTTTTTTTCCCCCTCACTTTTTAATTTTGTGTATGGTTGTAGATTATGTATCGTAGTATGTGGATGCTCAGATCGTTATATATTTGCTTAAAAGAACAAAACACCCACCAGATCAGGAGTCACCAACCTTTCGGACCTCAAGGACCACTAAACACCCAGAGACTCCAGCTGATCCAGAATGCAGCTGCACGGGTTGTTACGGGAGCCCCTCGTTACTCCCATATAACACCCCTCCTGTGTGAGCTGCACTGGTTACCAGTGGTTCTCTGGGTCCACTTCAAGGTGCTAGTCCTCACCTATAAGGCCCTACATGACTTAGGTCCGGGATATTTGCAGGACCTTCTCCTGCCTGCCTCTCACCGTCCTGTTTGCTCACATAGGGCCGCTCTCCTCAGGGTTCTGACGGCGAGCCAATGTCGTCTGGCGGCGCCCAGGGGTAGGGCGTTCTCTGTGGGTGCTCCCACCCTCCGGAATGAATTACCTACCGAGCTCCGGACGGCTCCTGATCTCCGTTCCTTCCGTCAGGACTTGAAGACTTGGCTGTTCAAACAAATAGGCTGACTCTGATTCCGGGTTTTATTATTTACTATTAATTAATTATTTGGATTAAAATGGGATTTTATTGTACTTGTTTCTTAACTTGTGTTCGGCGCCCTGAGTCCTTCGGGAGAATGGCGGCATATAAATACATGTAATAAAATAAATAATAAATAATAAATTCATAATTTTAAATCCTGCGGACCACTAATATGATTTTTTAAAAAAAGATAAATAGTATTTAATGCAATATAAAAAATGCAAATTATTTTTCTGCGGACCACCATAATTTTCTCTTGGACCACCAGTTGGTGACCACTGCACCTGATGAATCAAGCCAGTTTCAAAAATAGAACATAGAATAATAGACTTGGAAGGGACCTTGGAAGTCTTGTAGTCCAACCCCCCACTCAAGCAGGAAACCCCGTATCATTTCAGACAAATGGCTGTCCAGTCTCTTTTTGAAAGCCTCCAGTAATAGAGCACCCACAACAGTGATGTTATTCAGCCGGTTCAGGAAAACCGGTAGTGGCGACCTGTGGGTGGGCCTGCTCACCCGCCCCTGCGCTATGCCGTCCTATTTAGCCACATTTTCTAAGCTGCGCACATGTGTGCAAGCTGTGCACACGAGTAAAGTGCAGGCGCGGAAGGCCGTGCACATGTGCGGAAGGCGTGCACACTCTCATTTTCGGTGCATGGCGAACCAGTGGTAAAATTATGTGAAACCCACATCGGACACACAACGTCTGAAGGCAAGCCATTCCATTGTTTAATAGCTCTCACCATTAGGAATTTCCTCCTTATTTCTAGGTTGCTACTCTCCTTGGTTAGTTTCCATCTATTGTTTCTTGACTTGCCTTTTGGTGCTTTGGAAAATATTATGTTCCCTTTGTCTTCATAAAGGTAAAGGTTCTCCTCGCACATATGAGCTAGTTGTTCCCGACTCTAGGGGGAGGTGCTCATCTCCGTTTCAAAGACGAAGAGCCAGCGCTGTATGAAGACATCTCCGTGGTCATGTGGCCGGCATGACTAAATGTCAAAGACGCACGGAACGCTGTTACCTTCCCACCAAAGGTGGTCCTTGTTTTTCTACTTGCATTTTTTACCTGCTTTCGAACTGTTAGGTTGGCAGAAGCTGGGACAAGTAACGGGAGCTCACCCCATTATGAGGCACTAGGGATTCGAACCACTGAACTGCTGACCTTTCGATCGACAAGCTCAGCCACTGCGTCCCTGTTTTGTCTTTGTAGGAGCCCCTTAAATATTGGAGCAGTGCTATCATGTCTCCCTTGGTCCTTCTTTTCATTAGACTAGACAAATCTGATTCGTGTAACTGTTCTTTGAATGTTTTATCCTCCAGCCCCCTATTCATCTTTATTGCTCTTCTCTGCACTCTTTCCAGAGTCTCAACATCTTTTTTTAATATTGTGATGACCAGAACTGGATGCAATGTTCCAAGTGTGGTCTTCCTAAGGTTTTGTAAAGCGCTAACAGAACTTCACGTCATCTTGATTCTATCCCTCTATTAATTGAACCTAGAATTGCAGCGTCTGCATTGCTACAGCCAAAATGATAATGATAATAATTTTTAAATATTCAATTCAAATGCAAAGTATTATATATTGAAGGAAGAAAAAGGATAATATTCAATATTTAGGAAAATTTTTGAAATAGGGACACGGTGGCTCAGTGGCTAAGACGCTGAGCTTGTCGATCGAAAAGTCAGCAGTTCAGTGGTTCAAATCCCTAGTGCCGTGTAACAGGGTGAGCTCCCGTCCCAGCTTCTGCCAACCTAGCAGTTCAAAAGCACGTAAAAAATGCAAGTAGAAAAATAGGGACCACCTTTGGTGGGAAGGTAACAGCATTACCTGCGCCTTTGGCATTTAGTCATGCCAACCACATGACCACAGAGACGTCTTCGGACAGCGCTGGCTCTTCGGCTTTGAAACGGAGATGAGCACCGCCCCCTAGAGTTGGGAACCACTAGTACATATGTGCGAGGGGAACCTTTACCTTTACCTAATCCCTTGAAAGAAGCAAGCATTCAGATATTTTGAGCTTTATTCTTGTAAACATATTCAGCAAACTGGGATATCAGAATCTGAAGAATAATCCAATGGACGCACGTTCCATAAACATTGTTATGATCTGTGAAATGCATGCAATTATTTTTTTTAAATGTTCGGTTATGACTGGGGTGGTTTTTATTTAATTCCTTTTGCACCCCAGCTATCAAACTGGAATGAAGTTTTGGGCTTCGCTCAAAAGCAAAATGTTTGGAGAATGTTAAGAAAGGGAGGATATTAAAAGAGTCTTGATAAGACCCACACCATTTCCCATGGTGCTGTTCTTGACATCCATGGATCGCTCTCGGGTTTCCAATAATGCAAAACATGTAGCTGCTTTTCTTTCCGAGACGAAGCCCTCAAAAATGTCAAGGACGGAGAAAAGAGAAAGTCAGAGGAGTGAAATCCCTTATGGGAAAAAAAAATGAATTTATACATCCCAAATTGATTACCTATATAATATTCATCCAGGGGTTATGTTTATCATGAAATCCCTTCACATTATAACAAGCCTGGGTGATCCATCCCAGAGGTTATACCGAGAACTGCTATGGAGACAATAGCAATAGCAGCAATAGCATTTAGTCTTTATATAACGCTTCATAGTGCTTTACAGCCCTTTCTAAGCGGTTTACAGAATCAGCGTATTGCCCCCCAACAATCTGGGTCCTCATTTTACTGACCTCGGAAGGGTGGAAGGCTGAGTCAAAAAAATCAGAGAGTTCCTAGTAATAGGTAAAGGTAAAGGTATGTGCTAGTCGTTCCCGACTCTAGGGGGCGGTGCTCATCTCCATTTCAAAGCCAAAGAGCCAGTGCTGTCCGAAGACATCTCCGTGGTCATGTGGCCAGCATGACTAAACACCAAAGGTGCACGGAACGCTGTTACCTAGCCCATCAAAGGTGGTCCCTATTTTTCCACTTGCATGTTTTACGTGCTTTCAAACTGCTAAATTGACAGAAGCTGGGACGAGTAACGGGAGCTCACCCCATTATGCGGCACTAGGGATTCGAACCGCTGAACTGCCAACCTTTTGATCGACAAGCTCAGCGTCTTAACCACTGAGCCACGTAGTAATAGAGAGGTATTTTTAAATGTTCTGCAAGAATTCCATTAAACTTCAAAAGAAATCCCCCTGGAAAAAGTGTAGGAACCCAAAACATGTAGTCAAATGTAGAATAAATCCGATTTCTAGAGTTTTGTATAATCTTCTATTCCTCTCTCTCTTCCTTCCTCCAATGCCATTTTTGCATGCCATTAAAGAAAATCTGGCAACCTTGTGTGCTATTTCAGGGTTAATGTCAGAAAGTAGAAATTGCTTATACTGTTGGTAGGTGTAGCCTTCATTCGTCTTCTTTCTTTTTTCTCTTTCCTTTTCTCTTTGACCACCTAGTTCCACAGCCTGAAGGAGTTTCTGCTTTGCCTACTCAGACAAATTAGCACATTTTAAGGGGGTAGGCTCATTAATTGACTCACCGCAATTCATTTTTAACTCTCTAATCTGCATGCATTACCATAAGTTGTTAATAAATTCATCATCGTTGTTACTTACTGTGCCAATTATTTACTGTAGTGTTGATCTTTTTAGCATTTTGGCTTGCCTCTCACCCCGTATATTGTGCTGTTCCTTCATGAGAGCATTGAAATGTTTTCATTGATTTTCTTTAAGATAAAAAGGTTTTGTTTGTTCCAGATATTATCCAGAAAAAATTGGGAACACATTTTTTGGATTGAGCCAAAAGGTCATTGAAACCTGGGGTTTATAGCTGTTTCTTGGATGCTCACAAATCTGGTTTTATTGAGCAGGACGTCTAATTAGGAATAGCACCACCCCTAACCAGAAATGTAGGATGCAACCACCAACAGTATAAGCAATTTCTACTTTCTGACATTAATTTCAATTTCAAATTTCAATTTCAAATCTTTATTGTCAGTGCACAACATATGTACAATGAGGTTGGTTGAGCTCCCTCAGTGCACCCCCCCAACACAAAACAACTCACAGTGAAGACAGAAAATCCCGAACAGAATAGAATAGAATAGAATAGAATAGAATAGAATAGAATAGAATAGAATAGAATAGAATAGAATAGAATTCTTTATTGGCCAAGTGTGATTGGACACACAAGGAATTTGTCTTTGGTGCATACGCTCTCAGTGTACATAAAAGAAAAGATGCGTTCATCAAGAATCATAAGGTACAACACTTAATGATAGTCGTAGGGTACAAATGATACAAGCAACAAAATTACAGTCATACAGTCATAAGTGGAAGGAGATGGGTGGTGAGAACGATGAGAAGATGAGAAGATTAATAGTAGTGCAGACTTAGTAAATAGTTTGACAGTGTTGAGGGTATTATTTGTTTAGCAGAGTGATGGCATTCGGGAAAAAACTGTTCTTGTGTCTAGTTGTATTCATATTAACAAAACACCCAGTCCTATTGCACCAGTGTGAACATGTTACACATTGCACCGGCCCTGCAGTCCATCATACTATGTAGTTATGATGTTATTTCTCATTCAGGAGTCTGACAGCCCACAGATAAAAACGGAAACCTGAAATAACATACGAGGTTGCCAGATTTTCTATAGTGGCATGCAAAATTAGGCAATGAATAATTAAGAGCAATTGAACCTGCCTTAGTATGTTACACCCAGAATGGCTCAGATTCAGCATTAACTGATGGATTTGTGCTTAAGGCAGGACTAAAATTTTCCAGGTTTCTAGCCTTAAACATGTTACCAAACTGGCTCGCTCTCACTATAAATATTTCAACATTTAAATTATCTGAATTGCTAATTTTAATATCTTTTTCCCCCTTGTTGCTTATGTCTAGCCTGAGCGTATTTTCACTTAAGTGTTATGTATTCATTTCATATTTTAAAAATAAATATCTTTGTTTACTTGTTGTACCTTTTCTAATTATCCTGATATTTTCAATTTGGCTATTTGAATGCCAATTCCCTTCTGCTGATTAATGACGGCGATAAAATTATTTCTGAATGGCATGTTCTATGTCACAAGTCAGCGAGTCCTTTGAATGAATGGTGCAAACATGATGCAAAATAAATAAAAATAAATAAATAAGAGACCTACATTCTGTTTTGACTTCTTGTTTTTTTTAAAAAAGGCACGTCCCATATTTTTGTTCTGAATGCATTTTGCCTTTGTTCAAAGAAAAATGAGGTCACTTGTCTCAAATATTGTATATTTAATACACACACAGGTAAGGAGAAACTGCTTATAATATCCTATTTCACAATATTTACAATATAGAATATTTAAGATCAGCCTGGCTCCCTTGCTGATCTTGACATACCTAAACATATCTTGACATATCTAAAGACTGAGAATTTGAAGAGGGAATTGGGAAAATGTATGTGGTTATCATTATTTGGATGTCTGTTCTTTATTATTAGGCAATATAGTTGATATTCTTACGAAGTCTGGCATTTCACTGTTTCATTATTCTCTGGATATCTTTGCTGCCTTTTAGTACTTTAAAAATCTAATGTACAAAAGGCACCATGAATGGGGAAGGCTCACAGGTATTTGAAATAAGTGTGAACTTCCAAATGCTGTCCAAGGGTTCAGGTTACACAATTATCTGTTCCATTCAATGTGGGGTTTTTTTTGGGGGGGGTCATAGTTGGTTGGTTTTTCCCAGGGGTCTCCAATCTTGGCAACTTTAAGACTTGTGGACTTCAACTCCCAGAATTCCTCAACCAACAAAGCTGGCTGAGGAATTCTGGGAGTTGGAGTCCACAAGTCTTAAAGTTGCCAAGATTGGAGACCACTGGTTTTTCCTGTTAAGTAACTAGTTTAGATTGAGATAAGAGTTGTGATGGTGCAGTGGTTAGAATGCAGTAGCGCAGGCAAATTCTGCTTACAACCAGCAGTTCGATCCAAACTAGCTCAAGGTTGACTCATCCTTCCATCCAGTGGTGAAATTCAAAAATTTCCCTACTGTTTCTGTGGGCGTGGCTTGGTGGGTGTGGCTTGGTGGTCATGTGACTGGGTGGGCGTGGCTGCACAACTGACTCACACAAAATGTAAAAGCAGCTGGACTTCGCACAAAATGGCCTCTGCAACAAGCAGGAACCTCACAGAGTCACAGAGAGCTCAAAAACCAACTATCACACTTTACACAAAAATAACGCAAAAGCTGCACAACTGACTCATACAAAATGGCCCCTGCAACAAGCAGGAACCTCACAGACTATCAGGCCCAGCTGATTGTCTCATAGCTGATCGGTAGTAAAAAAAAATGCTAAAAAAAGTAAAACAAAAAGTTCCAACAATCATGCGGCACAGCTGATTGTCGCATAGCTGATGTCAGAACTTTTTTTTTTTTTTACTTTTTAAAGCATTTTTTTACTACTGGTTCAGGCGAACAGTAGCACTTTTTTACTACTGGTTCAGGCGAACCGGCCCAAACCGGTAGTATTTCACCCTCTGCTTCCATCCTTCCAAGGTCAGTAAAATGAGGACTCAGATTGTTGTGGTCAATAGGCTAACTCTGTAAACCGCTTACAGAGGACTGTTAAACACTATGAAGCGGTATATAAATCTAAGTGCTATTGCTATTGCTATGGATACTGGACCTCTGACTCACCTAAATCAGAAGGAGATTGGCCAAGTCTTTGAGCCAATCATTTTCCTTTTTCTTAGCCAGCTAATCTCATAGCATTATTGTGATAAGAAAAAAAAGAGAAGATGCATCCCTGTCTTTCATTTAATTGAGAAATGCAGGATATTTATGCAATGAATGAATGAATGAACTAGTGAATGAAGCTTACCTTCTTTCTATCACTTTATAATTTAGGAGATGCCCATTGGACATCCAAGGTTTTAGGTATCTTATATGACCCACAGTCATGAAACTTTGCTTCAACATGTCAGAAGCCATTTAAATATATTTGAACGTTCTGATGGTCCTCTATCTACAGTGTATAGTTGCCACACAAAGGAAATATTTTATTATGGAGTGAATTTACCATAAGAGTTACTGTTCTGTAACCTTTTGTTCCCATAATTACAGAGAAAAAATAAACTACCCTCCTTTCATTTTAGCCAAGATCTCAGCCATGAATAATTCATTCAGATCCAGCTGGACATTTATTATTTAAAAAAAAGAAGAAAGAACGAAAGAAAGCTGGCAGAGAGCCTAATGATTAAATTGCATTAAGAATAGTTAGGTGAATATCTTATTTAACAAATTAGAGAGTTCGGCCACCATGAGATGTACTTTTTGGAGTTAATGCCTGAGCATTTTAATCAGAATGGATGTAATTATTTTACAGCCTGTGCTCTTTAGAGACCTGTAACCTTCATTTTCATGTACAAAATTGTCTGGTGAAGGAACATTATTAGTTCATAGGATTTCTTTTTTTAAATGCTAGAATGTATGCCAGAGGTGGCATTCAGCCGGTTCGCACTGGTTCTGCCGAACTGGTAGCGGCGATTGTGGGTGAGCCCGTCCACCCGCCCACCCGCCCACCTGCCCCAGCTCCAGGTTGTGCTATTTAGGCACATTTTCAGGGCCCAGTACATGCATGGAAGACTGGGCACATGCACTGACAGAGCGTGAGTGCAGCGAGCATGCGTGCACGTGGTGAACCGGTGGTAAAGGTAAGTGACCCCTGATGTATGCTCATAACTTTAGGGAAATGGCCTTTTTAAAAAAAAGAAAATAAATAATGGAAGAGAAAGAACAGAATTTGAGAAAGCAGTGAGCCTTAACAAAACTATGAGTCAGTATGTCCATCCATCCAGTTTTACCACTCCTTTGCTTGCTCTTGTTTCCGTTTCTCTCAAAAAAAAATAATGGAAAAGAAACTAAGCCAACGAAGGGCATAAGAATGGGGGCATAGAAAGTACTCCGTTCTTCTAGCAATAGCAATAGACTTATTATGCCACTTCATTGTCAATTATCCCCTTCTTTCTTTCCTTCTTTGGTCAACAGATTTATCTCAACCTATTGTCAGACCTGGAAGCCATTTTTGAATTGAGCCTTCAGGCCTGCCACATTTACTGCTGAGGGAAATTGGGAGGAGGGATTGTATGGAGCATGGGTGATGTATAATCATAATAACATTCCTTTCTCAGAAAGTCAAGGCCGTCTTGCCCTGTACCTGGGAGGCTGGACTTGGGAGGTATCTCCAGTTGGGATGGTGAATTAATTGGATCATGTGATGGACTTGTGGGTGTTGGGCAGGACTTGAACTTTCCTTTGGGTGGGAAAAACCTGGAAGCTTTCAGATTCAGGTTTTCCCAGATGTGCCAATATGACATCTCTAATAAAATGTAACTTTGAGGAAACTCAAGCCTTGGAGTTTTATTTCATTGGGGGTGTTACTTGGAACCCTGACACTTATGTTATTTAATTTATTTCCCGATTCCAGTAGTCAACTTTAATCCAGCTTCTTCAAATCTATGATTGCTGTAATCTGTAGATCTCATGACTTCGTTATACATTTCTATGGTGAAAGTGTGTCCTAGTTGATTGTATAATATGGCTACCATATGTTCTTGAAAAATGTAGATTTGTTGGAAAAATACTGCAATTGAAAACCTGACTTTCTGATCCTGGAAAAAAATAATGTCATATATATCTAGGCCTAAGAATGAATGAATGAATGAATGAATGAATGAATGAATGAATGAATGAATGAACGAATGAATAAATAAATATACATTATATTCAGTTTTTCACTGTAATTTTTGTCACAAATGCTGAGAAAGTGAAATAGTATGTTGTACCTTTCCCTTCATTTGTCCTTCTTTCCAATTGCCCATGTCTTCCTTTGCCTAATCTTATTTAACCTTATTCAGCTGTGGTGGTGCAGTGGTTAGAATGCAGTACTGCAGGCTACTTCTGCTGACTGCCAGTTGCCTGCAATTTGGCAGTTCGAATCTCACCAGGCTCCAGATTGACTCAGCCTTCCATCCTTCCAAGGTGGGTAAAATGAGGACCCAGATTGTTGGGGGCAATATGCTAACTCTGTAAACCGCTTAGAGTGGGCTGTGAAGCACTGTGAAGCGATATTTAAGTGTTATTGCTAAATGTTATTGATGTTACAGAAAAGTTATTATTGAA
The DNA here is from genome assembly GCF_059756535.1 of Pantherophis guttatus. Taxonomy (NCBI): domain Eukaryota; kingdom Metazoa; phylum Chordata; class Lepidosauria; order Squamata; family Colubridae; genus Pantherophis; species Pantherophis guttatus. The sequence continues at coordinate 11,178,507 of NC_142067.1, forward strand.
GTTGCATTATCAGCTACGTTGTTCAGAACTGACTGAACAGCAAGGAAGGGAAAGCAAACTTGAATTATCTAACCCTCCCAGGCTGCAAGGTGATTTGCGGTGCTCCCAATTTCTCCTCTATCAAATTTATCTCCATAAATTACCATTTCAATCTGTCTTGTTCTGCTGGGAACAGAATCAAAAGGTTGCATTAAGATTGTTATTATTATTCTCCTTGCTCTGAACAATGTTTTTTCTTAGTAGGTATACACAATTATATCCATCTCTAATTAAGACAAATCTCAGTGAGGCTTTTCTTTTTTTAAAAAAAAAAAACTCCATCACCACCCCCAAAACCAGGTATGAGTTTAATTCAACAATTAATCCCTTCACAAGACAGGGTTAACACATTACCCAGAAACTGAGCAGAAAAATTTAAGAGAAGAGCAAACTTCACATGGCTGTCAAAACAGAATGATTTCAACAAACGTTTTCCTTGTGGGTAAGTATAAAAACCAGTGCACTTAGATAAATATTTTCCTCAGGAACAGTTATAAATGCAGAATAAAATCAATGCCAATAACTGCAAAGTAAGAACAACATGGAAACAACAACAGCATTCTATGAAAATGTTAGATAAATGTTACATTGGGGGTCAGCAACCCGTGGCTCTGGAGCCGCATGTGGCTCTTTGGGCCCTCTGCTGCGGTTCCCTGTCCCATCACTGGCTGGCCCCACCCCTTGCCCTCCCCTCCCAGTCACTCCTTGCCTGGCCTTGGAAATCTGAGAGATACAGAGAGGGCGGGGAGAGAGGAAGAAGGGGAGAGGGAGCCATAGATACACAGAGAGAGAAAGATACAGAGAGGGGGGGGAGAAAGAGGGAGGAGACAAAGAGGAAGAGGGGGGAGAGAGATACAGAGAGAGGGGGAGAGAGGGGAAGAGAGATGGGGGAGAGAGAGAGAAAGAGAGAAAAGGGTTTTGTGGTTCCCAGTGTTTTTTAACAACCGGTTCTCTGCCCTAATGACCAGCTGGGTAGGCATGGCTAGGGGGTCATGTGACTGGGTGGGAGTGAGTGATGTGGAGTTGGCCACGCCCACCCAGGTTTTGTGGCTCCCAGTGTTCTTTTTTCTGTGAGAAATGAGTCCAAATGGTTCTTTGAGTGTTTAAGGTTGCAGACCCCTGTGTTACATTATAAAAAAAAATCATCCAAGTAGAAAAAAAGAGCAAACTTTAAAGAATACTTATATAACAACTCTTGAGTGAGATGGACTCAGCATGGACATGTCCGCATTGAGTGCATTAGTTTTCTTTGTCATCTTATTGTGCACGTTGCAGAATAATAGTTCTTAAGTTATGGGAAGGCAAATTCCATTTCAATGTGAGAGAAATTTTCTTAGCAGTAAGAGACACTGGAAGGCCTTCCCTCGCCCAAGTCAACAAATATATTTTAGTAGAAGCTAGGTGGTGTGGTGTGGTAGCTCTGGGCTGGTCAGCTAGAAAGCTGGCAGCCCAGGTTCGAGACCCGAGCACCACATGACAGGGTGAATTCCCATTATTTGCTCCAGCTCCTGCCAACCTAGCAGTTCAAAAGCATGCAAATGCAAGTAGATAAATAGGTACCACTTTGGTGGGAAGGTCACAGCACTCCATGATGTCATGCTGGCCACATGACCGCAGGAATGTCTTGGGACAGTTCTGGCTCAATGACCTTGAAACAGAGATGTGCACTGTCCCCCTATGGTAAGTAACGACTAACAAAGTAAAATCTGCAGGGACTCCTTTACCTTAATCTACAGTAGAAACTAGTTAATAATCTGTTTGGGATGTTTTAAGCAAAGATGGGGAACTATGGCCCCTTTATGACTTGTGAACTTCAACTCCCAGAATTCCTGAGCCAGCCAGCTCAGGAATTCTGGGAGTTGAAGTCCACAAGTCATAAGAGGACCATAATCGCCCACCCCTGCTTTAAAATAATGCGTGAAGAAGTAGTAGACTCAATCACTTCAGTGATCCACCATATTTCATAAATCTATAAAAAATTTTTCTTTTGTTACTTCTTATTTATTTGTTTGTTTATTATACTTAGATGCTGCCCATACCACCATCAGGCAACTCTAGTAAGCTTACAATAAGTTAAAAGAAACAACAGTGGAAAACATTAATAAATATTAACACTAAAATGAACAAAGATTAGCCAAGGAAAGTACTATTATACAATGGGGTGGAAGTGCTGTCTTTTTTAAAACTCCACTAACCATATCCAACACGGAATGCCCATATTGGGACCCCAGGCTAATTGGCAGAACCAGGTTCAAAGTCCCTTCGGAAAGATGGAGGTGGATCTCAATTTGAGGGACATGATATTCCAGGGAATAGGAACCATGACAGAAAGGACTCTTTTCCTGGACCCAGTGGTGGGATTCAAATAATTTAACAACTGTTTCTCTGCCCTAATGACCGTCTGGGTGGGCATGGCCGTGGTGGGCATGGCCAGGGTGTGTGACAGGCAGCACTCGGCCTCCTGCAACCCCTTGGGAGCAAAAACGGGCCACGGTGGGGCCCCGTGCCTTGTTTTGGGCCTAGTAGGCCTTCCTGCAGCCTCCTGGGAGCAAAAATGGGCTGTGAGAGAACCGCGCCGCACCCCCCCCCCACATCCCGTTTTGGGCCTAGTAGGTCTCCCTGCCTACCCAGGAGCCAAATCAGGGCATGTGGGGACTCCTGGAAGGGGCGGGGAGGGGTGGAACCAGCCAGCAATTTAACAGCAGGTTTGGATGAAGTGCGAACCGGTTGAATCCCACCACTGCCTGGACCCTACCAAATTGTCTAATGGGGTCAACAGCATGCCTCTTCTGCAAGTGTGAATGGGGCAGCCAATCCTATTGGGGTGAGAAACAAGCCAAGATAATCTGGATCTTCCTTTTCTGCATCACCAACATCTTCTCCATCTGGTATCACTTATAGTAATTTTGCATCTATGTGTTATTGAGTGAGTCTTGATTCCTGATGACTGGAGTGACTAATGACGAATCCTTATAGTTTTCTTGGCAAGATTTGGGAAACTTTCTAGAACTGAGAGAGATTTATTTTATTTATTTATTTTATTAAACTTGTATGCCGCCCTCTCTCCCAAAGGATTCAGGGCTGCTCACAATGATAAAAAACACATAAAATTCAGTATTCAATATAAAAAACCAATACAATCCCCTTAAAAAACCCCTTCAGTCCAATCCGGCCAGGCCAAATAGCCATGTTTTGAGGTCACGGCGGAAAGAGCGAAGGTCGGGGGCTATCCGGAGCTCCAGGGGGAGCTGATTCCACAGAGTAGGCGCGCCCACAGAGAAGGCCCACTCCCTGGGAGTCACCAGCCAACACTGTCTGGCCGACGGGACCCCAAGGAGGCCCTCCCTGTGAGAGCGCACCAGGCAATGGGGAGCTGTCGCTGGCCACAGATGGTCTGCCAGGTACCCCGGGCCTAAGCCATGTAGGGCTTTATAGGTAATTACCAGCACCTTGAATCTCACCCAGAGGGCAACCGGTAGCCAATGCAGGTCCCGCAGGAGGGGTGTAACATGAGAGTGTCGGGACACTCCCATCACTACCTGTGCGGCCGCATTCTGCACCAGCTGAAGCCTCCGGGTGGTCTTCAAGGGCAGCCCCATGTAGAGAGCATTGCAGTAGTCGATCCGGGAGGCTGGCCTAAGTCATCCTGCTGGCTTTGTGCCTAGACAGGACTAGAACTCATGGTGTCCTGATTTTTAGACTTGTGCCTTTCACCACTATACCAAACTGGATCTTGTTGGTAACACTCCATCTGGATTCCTTTTTCTTTGAGAATTTTAAGACCAACCCTGCTTCGGACTGAGCATCCCAAGAGAGAGAAGAGAATATTAGAGTTGGAAGAGACCTTGGAGGTCTTCTAGTTCAATCCCCTGCTCAAGCAGGAGACCCTACAGACAAATGGTTGTCCGGTCCTCCTGAAAAGACTCCAGTATTGGAACATATACAACTTTTGAAGGCAAGCTCATTGATTGTTCTTTAACAATAGTGAAAGGTCAAATGGGGCCTGTTATTTCCTCAGACAATATCATCTTAATGGTCATTTTTGACAAAGATAGACCAGTTGGCCATTTATAAAATAGCAGATAAAAAGGTAAAGGTAAAGGTTCCCCTTGCACATATGTGCTAGTCGTTCCCAACTCTAGGGGGTGGTGCTCATCTCCATTTCAAAGCCAAAGAGCCAGCGCTGTCCGAAGATGTCTCCATGGTCATGTGGCGGGCATGACTAAACACCGAAGGCGCACGGAACGCTGTTACCTTCCCACCAAAGGTGGTCCCTATTTTTCTACTTGCATTTTTTATGTGCTTTTGAACTGCTAGGTTGGCAGAAGCTGGGACAAGTAACGGGAGCTCACCCCGTTAAACGGATTCGAACTGCTGAACTGCCGACCTTTCAATTGACAAGCTCGGCCTCTTAGCCAATGAACCACCGTGTCTCCCTAAATAGCAGATAGTGTGCCCCAAATGCCTCTTTCTCTGTAAGTTTTTTCCATGATGCTAGAAGCTCCCTTTATCAGTCTTCCACATGGCTTACGGGGTCTATTTCTTTAAAAGGTAGTATTTGTTTTCCAGCTAAATTTGTTAATGCCACAAATCAATAAAGCTCACATTTAAAACTCCAGACTTCCTATGTTATAATTTTCCCATAATAGGACCTGAAATAGTAACAATAAGGTTTCATTGTGTTTTATTAAACTTCTCACTAGACTGGCATGGAGAGGAGGGAAAGAGAAGAGAAAATGCAATTTAATTCCTTTCTGCCACTCCATTAAAGGTATGAGAGCCTATTTAGTCTTTTAGCAGAGACTTCTTCTCCTACTTTACCCTTTAGCCATCCAATAAAATCCAGAGCTACATACAACGAGGGGAATTAAAGGCGAAAAAATATCAAAAATGTGGCAGAACATACTTTAAGACACAAAGTGTTTCGCTTCTTCCAATATAATGAAATATTTCTCATCACCACAGAGGGATAAAACAACTTCATAAAAGGGAATTAGAAAGGCTAGAGATGATGCTGGGATACAACAAGTATTCTAGCTCGATTTAAGAAATATATATGTGAAGAATGATTGCTAATAATAATAAGTGTGAATAGAGAATGTTCAGTACCTGGATACAGCAGAATAGAAGAGAGAGAACGGGAGAAAATGACAAAATATAATGACCTGCAAATAGAAATAGAATGACTATGGCAAAAGAAAGCAAAGTTAGCATCAACAGTAATAGATGCATTGGGTGCAACCTAGGGGTGAAATCTACTTACCTTCCCTACCGTTTCAAAGTGCGCGCGCACCATCGTTACATCCGATTTTGTACCCTCTGCGCAATGCCTTGTGCGCATGCGCAGAGGGTCAAAAACAGGTTACTTCCTGGTTAAAAGCAGGAAGTAACAACATCCGGGTGGGTGGGCGGAGCCTCATGTTGCCGCTGCTACTGGTTCGCCAAACCACATGCCGCCGCCACTACCAGTTCACCCGAACCGGTAGCATTTCACCCCTGGTGCAACCCCAAAACAACTGGGTCACACAGTTGAACACTGTCGGCATTGACAAGTTCACCATCAATCAATTGCAAAAGGCAGCTTTACTTGGAGTCGCTTACATCCTGCGATGATACCTTTATCACCATCAAACACCCACCTATGCCTATGCCAGGTCCTTGGAAAGATTCGATAGGCAGACAAAAAAGGCCAAATCCAGTCTGAACATCTGGCTGACTGTGGGACAAACCATGAATAATAACAACAACAATAATGGCATATTTACAACAGATCTATAATTGTGCTTTTGGTTTTGACACTACGAAGCAAAATCTCCGCCCTCTACCTAATAACAGTGCTAACTTGTCTATTTTTCACAACAATGATAATGAGAGGAAACTATTCACTGAGGCAGCGGTAAATGCTTGTGTGTACCTTTTGAGAAAGCTACATTTTTTGAAATATTCCCTTAGGAAAATACAGTTGCTAAAGGACAATATTTGCATTTTTTTTTCATTGTCTTCATTTGTTGATGTAGTAGAAGAGTGATGCCATCGCCTGCTAGGAGAGGGGGGCAGGGGAGGTTCGCACGTGTGCATGCCCACACCCATAATTCTATGCACCCTGCTCTGCGCATGGGTGCGCAGCCCCCTCCCCCCCACTCCTGGCACGCGAGGCCCGGTAGGCCAGTTTTTCTTTCTCACCTGGCTCCAGATCCTCTCTATGCATCTGGGAAGGGCAAAAACAGCCTTCCCCACCCCCTTGAGGCCCTCCGAAGGCCTGAAACAGCCCATTTCTCAGCTCCCGGTGGGACAGGAAGTGACGTTTTTTGCTGTCCCTAGCCTCCAAACCTCTCTAGGAGTCTCTGGAGGCTGGAGACAACAAAAAACGTCACTTCCTGTCCCACCGGGAGTTGGGAAATGTGCCGTTTCAGGCCTTCGGAGGGCCTCCGAGAAAGTGGGAAGTGCTGTTTTTGCCCTTCCCAGATGCATAGAGAGGATCTGGAGCCAGGTGAGAAAGAAAAATGGGCCTTCCCCCTGCCCCCAGGCCCTCCGGAGGCAGGAAACAGCCTGTTTCCCTACTTCTGGTGGGCCCAAAAGGCCTGAAAATCAGCTGGCCAGCGTGCGCATGCATGCCAGAGCTTAGCTGGCGTGCCCACTGATATTGCTACCCATGCACCTGTGGCACATGTGCCATAGGTTCGCCATCACGGTAGTAGAATATAGGAGTAGCATTAGATAAATCAGACACATGAACCAACACAGCATCCCCACAGGGCTTTCAAAAGGTCTGGAAGCTCATTTGGAGCTCTGAATGCTTCAAGTCTTGGCCATCTCTTCAAAGTATAGGAACAGAGACAATCAAACTGGAGCCTTCCAGTCCAGAGGCTGAAGTATCTAGTGTAGCTTAGTGATTTTCTGAGGAGTATTGCACCGGTGGTATTCTGCCGGTTCTAACAGGTTCGGGCAAACCGGTAGCGGTGGTGTTGAGAGGCTCCATCCACCCACCTGGACATCATCACGTCCCATTTTGGACACTCTGCGCATGCGCAAAAGGTCTTGCACATGCATGGAGGTGGCACGTGTGAGCAAAGCGAGTGCATGCACACGCATGCTCACATTTGCGAACTGGTAGCAAAGGTAAGTGAATACAACCACTAGAGTATTTGGCAGAATATGTTGGTTCAAGTTATGGATGAACCTTTTCTCTATGCTTCTTCCTGTTGCCTGTAGAAGTGGCAACTTACAGCTCATGGTCTGAAATTCCTAACTACCTCATTTATGATCCTTCAGGAATGATTTTAAATCAATATACTTCTATCCCCATTTCTAACTTTTAAAAAAGTGATTAAATAGCTACTTTAAGCCTTGGAGAAATATAAGGCATAACATCGTAACACCCAGAGGTAAAGAAGTTAGTTTTCTTCAAATCAATCTCACTTCCCGGTAACTTCATGGAAACATCCTTGTAGTTTTCTTGTAAACATGATGGCATGATAAACAGATATTATATATACTCTCTCTCTCTCTCTCTCTCTCTCTCTCTCTCTCTCTCTCTCTGTGTGTGTGTGTGTGTGTATGTGCATATATGTGTGAGTGTATAGGCGTATATATTATTCTGGGTAGAGTCAGGGCAACTGGATGGAGCTGAGTATTTACTGGCCAGATGCCCTTCCTGACACCTACACAGAGTTCACAACAAATATTTTTTTCTTTGCACGCTAGGAGACAAATATCTGCCACTGCCTAGGATTGAACTCTCAACCTTCCGAGTGGGAGGCAAGCATCTTTACCACTAGGCTACCATGCAACTTCTCTATTTGTCTGCCAGCCTGCCTGCCTGCCTGTCTCTTGTCTGTCTGTCTGTCTGTCTGTCTCTTATCTGTCTGTCTGTCGGTTTGTCTATCATACCTGTCTGCTTATCTCTTATCTGTCTGTCTTTCTGTCTGTCTGTCTGCTTGCCTGCCTGCCTGCCTCTCGTCTGTCTGTCTGTCTGTCTGTCTGTCTGTCCGTCCTTCTGTCTGTCTGTCTGTCTGTCTGTCTGTCTGTCTCTATCTATCTATCTATCTATCTATCTATCTATCTATCTATCGTGCACTTATGTTCCTGTGTGTTCCAGAGACCCTCTTCTGAACAAGGTTTGAGTGTATGGAATCCTAATAGTTACTATCCTAGAAGAATGCACTTGATAGGCTATAGCAATGGGCTGCAAAATAACAAAATGGATTTTAATAGCATATAATGCAAAGTTCTTATCTTGGGGGTAGACAAATTAAATGGGTTGATTTATCCAAAGACGGTAATAGTAACTATGAATATGTTTCAATTGTGAAGTGTGGCAATTGAAAAGGTCAGGCTGTATCACCGGAGGTATGGTTTCCAAATAACAGGGAGTATTAATTCTACTTTTAGAATGAATAGTACTGCTCAGAGGCTCACTTTGCACATTGCATTATATTCTTGAGGCTGGACTTTAAGGACAAATCAGGAAAAAGAAATGAAATTTGTTAGAATTGGGCAGTGAGGAGAATGAAGGATTTAAAGATTGATTTCTATGAAGACAGGACTGAAAATGTTTTGCCTTGAATGGAGAAAATAAGATGACACCTTTCAAAGCTTTGGTAGTACAGTGGTTTAATGCACCCTGTTATTAACACAGCTGCCTGCAATTTCTGCAGGTTCGAATCTTACCAGGCTCAAGGTTGACTCAGCCTTCCATCCTTTCTGAGGTAGGCTAAATGAGGACCCAGTTTGTGGGGGCAATAAGCTGACTTTGTATAAAATATACAAAAGAATGAAGGCTATTGCTTAACGCATTGTAAGCCGCCCTGAGTCTCCGGAAAAGGGCGGCATATAAATCAAATTAAAAAAAAAAATCTAAATGGAGCCAAGAGCCAAGATCAGTTCTCTTGTGTTCCAGAACATGGAACATGAAATAATGGATGTAAATTAGAAAAGTAGATTTCAACTACCGATAAATGGTAAAAATGGAGACGTTAACAATAATAATATAGGTAATTTTTGACTTACAACAGTTTAGTGACTGTTCAAAGTTACAATGGCCCTGAAAAAGTGACTTATGGGCATTTTTCAGTGGTGAAATTCAAATTTTTTACTACTGGTTCTGTGGGCTTGGCTTAGTGGGCGTGGAGTGGCTTCATGGGCGTGGCAGGGGGAAATACTGCAAAATCTCCATTTCCACCCCGCTCCAGGGGAAGGATCCTGCAAAATCCCCATTTCCACACCACTCTGGGACCAGCCAGAGGTTGTATTTGCCGTTTCTCCGAACTACTCAAAATTTCCGCTACCGGTTCTTCAGAACCTGTCAGAACCTGCTGGATTTCACCCCTGGCGTTTTTCACCCTTACAACCATTGCAGTATCCCCTGGTGTCACATGATCAAAATTAAAATGGCAACTGGTACATATTCATGATGGTGGCAATATCCCAGGATCATGTGATCCTTTTGTGGGTCTCTGACAAGCGAACTCAATGGGGAAGCCAGATTCACTTAATATCCATGTTACTCTAACTTAATAGTTGCAATGGTTCACTTAACAACGGTGGCAAGAAAGAGTGTCCAAAGGGTTGTCAAACCTCACTTAACAACTGTCTATCTTAGCAACAGAAAGTTTGGGCACCCTTCTGGTCATAAGTTGAAGACTAACTGTAATTGAAGGATGGAACCAATGACCAAGAATGGTGGAAGGCTTTCCAGCAACTAATGTGGAGCAACATGGAGACTGGATAACATCTGTCTGAGATGGATAATTGCCTGAATTGGGGATGGACTCAAATTTCCTATATCATCCCAGAATTTTGGTTCTGTGAGTCGTGATTCTATTTTCTATGCAAGACATTAAAAAATACGGTTTTGATTTATGGGTTTTTAACGACTCCAGAAGGCAGACTGATGGAAAGCAACAACATCATCAACAACAGGTTTACTTGTTGCTCAAAGCATAACAAAGGAATTCATTCATTCATTTGGAACCAGTCTATAGAAGAATGAAATTAAAATACCAGGAACTGGAATGCCAAATTGGCAAATCAAGACATGGCCTGAAGTAGCTTCTTTCTGGCTTTTGTGTGAGAACTTTGACGAACTTGCTTATTCCTAGGCAACTTTAATGAAAACTCTTGATCTGAGCACTTCTTGGATCCAAGGGTGAGATCATCTTGCTTAGCAACATTAAGTGCACAGGCCAAGCCCAAAAGCTAAGAATTGAGTGTTCCCTCAATTTCTTTTCTATAAAACTTCTCTAGGATGCTCTTCACCCTTAAGAAACAAGACTCAATCAATCCAAAAACTCATTTCTTTCACAGCAGTAGCTCAGGTCCTGCTGAGTTTTAATGATGGAAAAGAATTTTAATTATATAAAAAAGAAACACTTCTAGAGCTTTCCAAGTTAAACATGAGCATCTTTTTTTTTATTTTTGCCCATCAAACAAAATCTTGGAAAGAAATTAAGGAAAGAAAACTCGAATATTTGTCTCTCTGGCCACCAGCATGATTACTTCTGTACAATTGAACGGAATGGACCAAATGTGGCATAGGGGGCAGAAGCCAACAAGAAAAGGTCAAGTTAAAAAAATAAATAAGCCAGATCTTCCCATGTCTGTCGGGAAAATATTCTATAAGAATTCTCCCCATCTATCCCTATGGGAGAAACATATTGGCTCATAATAGCACTTAGCAATAGCACTTAGACTTATATACTGCTTCACAGTGCTTTACAGCCCTCTCTAAGCAGTTTACAGAATCAGCCTATTGCCCCCAACAATCTGGGTCTTCATTTTACCCACCTTGGAAGGATGGAAGGATGGAAGGATAAGTCAATCTTGAGCCTGGTGAGATTTGAACTGCTGAACTGCAGCTAGCAGTCAGCTGAAGTATCCAGCAGTGCTGCACTCTAACCACTGTACCACCTCGGTTCTGGGTGCATTTTAAGCCCTGCTTGTACCTATTTCCTGCTCAAGATCCCAGAAAAGAGAGTACAGTGGTATCTCAGTAATCAATTGCTTCAAAATTCATTGAATTTGGTACTCAACGCAGTTTGATGTTTCACAGATTAACAGAGTTGGAAGGGACCTTGTAGGTCATCTAGTCCACACAAACATTCTGCCCAAGCAGGAGACCCTACACCATTTCTGACAAATGGCAGTCCAGTCTCTTCTTGAAAGCCTCCAGTGATGAAGCTCCCACAACTTCCGAAGGCAACTTCTGTTCCATGGGTTGATTGCTCTCACTGTCGGAAAATTTCTCCTTATTTCTAGGTTGAATCTCTCCTTGATCAGTTTCCATCCATTATTCCTTGTTTGGCCTTCAGATGTTGTCCTGTCATTGGTTTGGTGTGTTTTTTTTCGTTTTGTTTTTTGACATTGACATGCTACAAAAGGAAGAGGGGGACAGTTGCAGAGGCGATGAGGAATAGGAAATCAGCCATGTTGGGAAGGACATAGGAAAAAGGAGATAGACAGTTCTTCCTTGCCTAAACAAGGGTCTCATGGTGGTAAATCCTGTAGTTTGTTTGTCACTCATAGTTTTTAATAGTCTTGCCTTAGGTACAAAGCTAACTGGGTGACCTTGGGCCAGTCATTCTTTTTTCTTAAAAAAAAAATGATTTATATGCCGCCCTTCTCCGAAGACTCAGGGCGGCTTACAATGCGTTAAGCAATAGCCTTCATCCTTTTGTATATTTATACAAAGTCAGCTCATTGCCCCCACAAACTGGGTCCTCAATTTACCTACCTTAGAAAGGATGGAAGGCTGAGTCAACCTTGAGCCTGGCAAGATTTGAACTTACTTTAATTGCAGACAGCTGGTGTTAAATTACAGTGCCTTTGTCTGCAGAGCTATCCATTCTCTCTCTGCTTAGGAAGTGGACAATAGCAAACCATTTTTGAGTTCATAGCAGGAAAACTGCACGAATTTATCAAGGCCTTTTCCTGGTCTGATTGACCAAAAGATAAAAATTATGTATGATAATTATAATACATTAATATCAGTAATATCATTTTCAGATTACTTTCAGATTGTCAATAAGAAACATAAAGATGCTACAATCAGTGGTGGGATTCAAAATTTTTTACTACCGGTTCTGTGGATGTGGCTTGGTGGGTGTGGCTTGGTGGGTGTGGCAGGGGAAGGATACTGCAAAATCTCCATTCCCACCCACTCCAGGGGAAGGATACTGCAAAATCTCCATTCCCACCCCACTTCAGGGGAAGGATACTGCAAAGTCCCCATTCCCTCCCCATTCCTGGGGGAAGGATACTGCAAAATCCCCATTCCCTCCCCACCCCAATAACCTGCTTCCAGCTCTGTTCTTCTGTGCAGGGCAATAAAAGCGGACCCGGGACTCGGGAGGCAGTGAATAGATTGAGGGTGGGGCCAGCCAGAGGTGGTATTTGCCGGTTCTCCAAACTACTCAAAATTTCCGCTATTGGTTCGCTAGAACCAGTCAGAACCTGCTGAATACCACCTCTGGCTACAATCATTTTCTTAAAAAATCATTAAAGCCCAGAATAATACTGCAAAAATAATATAGCAACACCTTAGTGTAGGTAGCATATACAGCTTCACGAAGAAATTCACAAGAAAAATTTGTTAAAGCTTCTGTTAACAATGTTAAGGTGGGTTTGCTTTGAAATGAGTTGATAATTTTCTTTGGAGAATAAATAACTGGACATCTTATGATTACTTTTAAATGTTCCACTGTAAATTTCTAGACACTAGCAAAATGGAGGAAAGGATTTCAGATTTTACTTGGTTGTATCGAAAGGCAAAGAAGATCATACTACCAATATTTTGCATAAATCAGTGGAAATAGAAAGGTTATTAGTTTTCCTGCAAGCAAAGGGAAATTATTATAAAATCATCCTGGGTACAGCCAGGGTCAGTGATTGAAATATCAACTGCTCTGAACAATTTATCATGGTACTCTGACAAATTAAATGTGGTTGTTATCAAATCTAATTCCATGTACCGAAATGTGAGGCTTAATTTGGTTTATGCTTATAAATATGCTTAATCCTCATGGCCTTCCTTTGGTTTTTTATTTATTTATTACAATTTTAAAAAAAGGCAAAGTAAAAATGTATTAAGAGGTATTCAAGCTCAGGATGGAAATGATTTCGTTAAAGCAGAATTGCATGGAAAAAAATGAAATGTAATAAATGTTTAACGATGAGACATTACAGATGCTTTAGGTTTTTATTTTATTTTCAGAGCCCCCATGCGGTAAGAATGCTTTTAAGGAATCGTAGTTTATTGAGGGGATAAACAAGTTTTGGGTATTCACTTCTGGAAGTGCATCAAAAACAAGACTGGGCAAATTCTTTGATAGAGTTATAGTCTTAAATAAAACGGGTGGCTGATGTTCAGAGGAGATGAATTTGGGAAGAATGACCTCAGAAAGGATATGGATTTGGTTAAATGTTCCTAAAGTAATTTTCCATGTAAAACTCAAGAAGAGATTTTATAAGAGCTCGTTCAGCTAGTATTTTCCCCATTTAAGCTATCAAAAATTTGCAACAGTCGTATTTGCTGGAGATGTGAACTATAATGAAAAAAAATTTGCTCCAGGTTTTTTACAAAGGCCCTACTATGGCAAATCTATTGAATACCAAATTTGGATACCATTCTATGTATGTCAGATTATAAATCATCCTGCTTCTATGAATGCATGCACTTCTTGAAAGCTCTGTGAATGACCATGTGCCTTTTAACACCAATTACACAAGCATTTTGAATGGAAAGGGGTGTTAACAGCAGAATGCAGAAACGGTGTAAATCCCAGATTTCTCTAGCCTGCTCATTCTCACATTTATTTTTTGGCAGTTCCTATATAACCGTGTATATAGCCTATACAGCAATACAGATAAAATAGGAAGCTTGTTCACAGAAGTGTTTTCCTTTAATGTGACAGAAAAGAAATGGTCCTGTTCTACATTTCTTTGCAGATAGTAAAAATACTTGATTGCATTCACTATCCTTTTCCAAAGATTGTTTTTTTTTTTACATTAGCATCTAGCGGCAAAGCAAGACAATATGTCGAACAAAGCAAGTATTTCTTTTTCGTTATGAAAACATGGAAAAGTAAAATAGATTTCTGCCTAATCTGGGATAGGTTAGCCTATGAATGATTTCTCTATTATGAGTATATACTATAGAGCCAGTTTGGTTCTTAACCACTTACCGTAGTGGTTAAGGTACTGGCCTAGAAACCAGAAGATTGTGAGTTCTAGTCCCACCATAAGCATATGAAAGCTGGTTGGGTGACTGTGAGTCAATCACCAGGAGATGGCGGGTTCTAGTCCCACCCACCATAGGCTTGAAAGCTGGTTGGGTGACTGTGGGCCAATCAACAGGAGATGCCAAGTTCTAGTCCTACCATAGGCATGAAAGCTGGTTGGGGGACTGTGGGCCAATCACCAGGAGATGGCGTGTTCTAGTCCCACCATAGGCTTGAAAGCTGGTTGGGTGACTGTAGGTCAATCACCAGGAGATGGCGGGTTCCAGTCCCACCATAGGCTTGAAAGCTGGTTGGGTGACTGTGGGCCAATCACAGGAGATGGTTCTAGTCCCACCCACCATAGGCTTGAAAGCTGGTTGGGTGACTGTGGGCCAATCAACAGGAGATGCCAAGTTCTAGTCCTACCATAGGCATGAAAGCTGGTTGGGTGACTGTGGGCCAATCAACAGGAGATGCCAAGTTCTAGTCCTACCATAGGCATGAAAGCTGGTTGGGTGACTTTAGGCCAATCACCAGGAGATGGTGAGTCCTAGTCCTGCCTTAGGCATGAATGCCAGATGAGTGACTTAGGGCCAGACATTAACCTCAACCCACCTCACAGGGTTATTGTTGTTGTGGTGGTAAAATAGAAAAAGGAAGGACTATTAGACATGTTGACTGCCTTGAGTCACTTATAAAAATAATAAAGGCAGGATTAAAAAAAAAGTCTAATGAAAAAAAAAATCCACTGAAATACAAGGACTTCATTTAGAACCAACTCAGTTCAGTGGAAACCATTCCCACTGCCGGCTTTTAAAATTTAATATTTAAATTGAGCTAATTAAGATCATTACTAAGGGTAGAAACCCTCCAGTGGACAAACTGTTTCAGTAGTGTCAACTTCTGACACTGCTGAGCAGTAGTACAACAGTCATTGACTGTTTCAGTAGTGTCAACTATTGACAGTAATACAACAGTAGTTGATAGTTTCAAACTGTTTCAGTAGTGTCAACTTTTGACACTACTGAACAGTAGAATAACAGTAGTTGACTCTTTCCAACATGAAGATGTATGGACTTCAACTCCCAGAACTCCCCAGCCAGCACACTGGATGGGGAATTCTGGGAGTTGAAGTCCACTCATGTTAAAGCTGCTGAGTTGGGAACCCTCCCCCCCATACCTTTTGTCCCTTGCATGGTTTTGACAATTTGTCCTCTAACTGTATGCTAAGCAACTGCATTATATAAAGAGAATACAACAGGGCAACTTCTCAATCAATCAGCTTTCTCACTTGACACTACCTGCTCCAAACTAACACAGCATGAAGATTAAATTATCTCAGAGCCATTTACAGATAACCATTTCTAGGTCATCCCTGGGGGATTTCACACAGTGGCAGCGAAGTCACCGTCAGTGCTCTGGAAATGAATAGAGGACATGAGTTCATTTCACAAACATTGATTTATCTGCAAAGGAGGAGACAAAGGAGGAAAAGAAGAAGAAGAAGAAGAAGAAAAGAGAGCAATAAAGGGGTTGGAGATCAGATTATCACGCTGCTCTGAGTTCCTTGGAATATCTCAAATTATGACCTGGTTCTCAAGGAATATAGAAAACTCTTTCAACTGCATGGATTCTAGTCCTCTTGTTTATAGGGGGTGGGAGGACGTCCTGCTGTGAAAAAGATTGAACAAAGGACTATTTTAGGAACCCCCCCAGGAAACTGATTAGAGTATTCTCAGTGTGACACTGAGTTATGGGAGACTGATTGACAAAATGCTATTTCCAACCAGGAACTATATTTCCTTCGACATCCAGCTGCAGGTTGGGTTGCTCACTCTTGAAATTGAACAAGAACTTGTTCGTGGATAGAGACTCTTCATTAGAGAGCAGAACTAAAGAAACGTAGTGTTGGCATAACAAGGCAGACGCAGCAGTTGGTTAAATCAGAAACAAAATTTGGCACTCGGACATATAAGCCAGTAGTGGGTTTCAATTTTCTTCGCTACCAGTTCGCTATTGGGAGTGCGGGAGTGCACGTACTCGCTTTGTGAGCGCACTGCACTTGTGTGCATGCGCAGAACATTTTTGATGACATCCAGGTGGGTGTGTAGAACCTCCTGTCGCTGCCACTACCGGTTTGCCTGAACCGGGGCGAACTGGTAGCAACCCACCCCTGATATAAGCCATCAACAGATATATAGAGAGATTGAACCAGTTTGATCTAATGATTAAGACACCAGGCCAGAAAGTGGGAGACTGTGAGTTCTAGTCCAGTCTAAGCCATGAAAGCCAGCTGGGTGACTTTTGGGTCCATCACCCAATTGATATACCCAATAAAACTATTCTTTGAGGAATTTACCGGCCTCAGAGAGTCAGTTTAATGTCAGGGTTCCAAGTAATGCATCCACAGCAATCAAAACTCCGAGGCTGGTAGATTCCTTGAAGAATAGTTTTATTGGGTTTATCCTATTGGTGCCGATCTGGTGAAAACCAACTCTGAAGGTTCCCGTGGTTTTCACCTAATTAAAAGTAAAAGTTTTTCCCTTCCCCAAACAATCAGTCACATGGTCCAGTCAAGGTGCCATTCGGTTGCCTGGTAATGTCACTCCTCCTCTCTCGGACCAGGTGTGAGAATGACCTTGGTTCCCAGGAGAAAGTATTTTGCTTTGGCTACAAAACCCCAGTTATCTCTATCCCCCTCTCCCTTATCCCTCAGCTCCAGTGTGGCAACACTGAAGCTTCAAAATGGCCTCCGTCTGCTCATCTTCAGGGTTGACAGAAAGACTGTGAGTTCTAGAACCTCCTTAGGCATGAAAGCTAGCAGAGTGAGTTTGGGCCAATCACCAGGAGACTGTGAGTTCTAGTCCCAAATTAGCCATGAAAACCAGCTGCGTGACCTTGGTCCAAGCACGCTCTCTCAGCTCAGCTCACTTCACAGGGTTGTTATTGTGGGGAAAATAGGAGGTGGAAGGTGTGTTGGGTGTATTTGCTGCCCTAAGTTGTTTATAAAAAATAACAAAGGTGGTATGCAAATAAATAAAATTTATACACCATTCAAAAGAGACAATAAAAAGTTAAGAAGTGAACAAAAAGAGCAGAACACATCCTCTTCATCAGCCAATGTCCAGATAAACAGGGATTAACACCAGACAGACAATCAGGCAAAAAACAATATCCGGATCAAGGAACTACCAAGGAGAAAATCAAACCTTCACCAACACTGGCAGCTATTGTCTATAACCAGGGAGCAAACTCCACACTCAATAGCGCTGATGATGTTACCCAATTGGGTAATGAAATGTCTGCAACCTAACAACCAATCCTAGGTTGTTAAGGACTACACAGAAATGGTTGGCATAGCTAGAGCTGAGGACATAGTAAAGGGAACTATGATAGCCTGGGCAAAAAATGTTGGGCACAATATTGAATTAGAGGATTGGGAAACAATTTGGAATACAAGTTATAAACTAACCAAGTCGGCAAAATATAAATAAAATCAATATAAAATGCTTTACCGTTGGTATTTGGCACCTTCTAGATTGGCAAAAATATATCCAAATTTAAATCCCAATTGTTGGAAATGTGGACAAAAGCAAGGTACCTTCTTTCATACATGGTGGTTATGCTCCGAAACAAAAAAAATATTGGATGAAAATACATAGTTGGATACAAGAAGTAACAGGATTCCAGATAGAATACACACCAGAATTGTTTCTTCTAGGAATAATGAAAAGGAAATACGAAAAAACAACAACATGACAACTGTGGCAAGATTGGCCTTCGCGCAATGTTGGAGAAGCTCAAATATACCCTCTGAAGATTTAATAATTAAAAAGATATTGGATTGTGCCGAGATGGACAAAATGACTCTTGAATTGAAAAAATTGATGGACTCGGATTTTTACGTAATATGGGAGAAATGGTATGATTGGATCGAAAATAGAAAAAAAGGAAAATAATAGAATGTAGATTTAGTAAAAATATATAGAGTATAAGTGAATATTAGTGTGATGATATGTAAATGGTCACAGTCATGCACAGGAGTTGAATAATGATTGTTTAATTGTAAAAATTCAATAAAACAATTTTTTTAAAAAAGAAAAGAAATAGTTGGCATGGCATGATACTGGCCTGAGACCAAAAAACATACACACTGGAATGCAATTAAATAAAAACAACTGAGGAAAATAGGGTCCCCCCCCCATTTTCTTGGGTGCAAAAAGAAACGCCCCACTTCCACAGAACAGAGATGTAAAGATTATTTTAATTTTAATTTTATTATAAGAGGGATGATAGAAGCACTGAAACAGACAGAGGTGGGCTGCACTTACCGTATTTTTCGGAGTATAAGACGCACCTTAGTTTTTGGGGAGGAAAATAAGAAAAAAGCTGATTGGTGGGTGGATGGGCCTCCCAGAATACCACCAATCAGCTGTTCCCAGAGGTGAACTTTAGCAACAGATTTGTTGGTTGTGAGCTGTGTCTTGCTTTTTTTTCAGCCTCTGAAAATTCTGAAACTCTGTTTCAGGAAGAATGTTTTTTTCTGCCTCTGAAAGCCTCCAAACAGCTTCAGGAAAAAAAGCCTCTGAAACTTCGTTCAGAGGCTTCGTTCAGAGGCTTTTTTTCTGAAGCTCTGTTTGGAGGCTTTTTTTCTGAAGCTTCATTTCTGAAGCTTTTTTCAGCCTCTGAAACCACCATTTGAGAGGCTGGGTGGGGCTACATTCAGAGTATAAGACGCACCCAGATTTTCACCCTCTTTTTTGGGGGAAAAAGGTGCATCTTAAACTCTGAAAAATACGGTACTTTAACAAAGGGTTCGCTGTTTGTGAGCGCGAACTCAATTATAAGTTCAGAAATGCCTGACCTGACGATGATGCTTTGGGAAAAGGGTCTTGGAGAAGGGATTGACTGCAAATGGAACGTGAGCCAGGGGTGTGATATCTGGCTGCAGATAGCCAGATATCACGAGAAGAAGTATAATTTGGAAATCACAAGACGTGATCGTTGCAAGGTTATCCAATAAAACATCAAGCTTTTTCTACGGATTTATACACGGCTTGTCATATTGATCCGAAAGACGTGCAACAGAGAACCCCCTTTCTGCTTCCAATTATGAAAGCTAATCAAAGCCTGTTTTGTCTCTGGAATGCAAAAGGATCAAAATATAGGAATACAGTGAGGCCTAAGTACTTTGGAATAACCTCTCAACTGTAGCGTGAAAGCAGATTTCTGTTTGAAGTTTTCAAATGCCCAAATTAGAGGAGAGAAGAGTTTCCCTTTGTTCTACTTCGATCATGCTTGAGTACAGGCAGTCCTTGACTTACGACGACAATTTGCTAAGTGAAACATTTACAGGTAGAATAGAATAGAATAACAGAGTTGGAAGGGATCTTGGAGGTCTTCTAGTCCAACCCCGTGCTTAGGCAGGAAACCCTACACTACTTCGGACAAATGGTTATCCAACATCTTCTTTAAAACTTCCAGTGTTGGAGCATTTACAACTTCTGGAGGCAAGTTCTTCCACTGATTAATTGTTCTAACAGTCAAGAAATTTCTCCTTAGTTCTAGGCTGCTTCTCTCCTTGATTAGTTTCCACCCATTGCTTCTTGTCCTGCCCTCAGGCACTTTGGAGAATAGCTTGACTCAGGGGTGGGTTCTAATTTTTTTTACTACCGGTTCTGTGGGCGTGGCTTATTTTGTGGGTGTGGCTTGAAGGTCATGTGACTAGGTGGGCGTGGCTAGCTGGTCAGAGTCATTTCTGGAAGGTCCTCACACTTACGACCAGTCCTCGCACTTACGACCCGACTCATTTGTTTGCTTTTAACACTGATCAGCTGTAGGGCGGCCCTTTGAAGCCCCACGGCAAGAGTTTAAACAGTTTTTTTCCCTCTAGTCATCAGCTGGGACTCAGGAGGCAGCAATCGATTGGGGGTGGGACCAAATAAAAGGTAAGAATAACGTGGGGGGGTGGGAGGGCGGGGGGGGAGAACCGGTTTGGTGACGTCATATCGTCACCGCTACCTGCTCGGCCGAACCGGACCGAACCAGGAGGAACCCACCTCTGGCTTGACTCCCTCTTCTTTGTGGCAGCCCCTGAGGTATTGGGACACTGCTATCATGTCTCCCCTAGTCCTTCTTTTCATAAAACTAGACATACCCAGTTCCTGCAACCGTTCTTTAGATGTTTTAGCCTCCAGTCCCCTAATCATCTTTATTGCTCTTCTCTGCACTCTTTCTAGAGTCTCCACATCTTTTTTACATTGTGGCGACCAAAACTGAATGCAGTATTCCACCTGCATTCTACAGGTAGTTCTGTACAGGTAGTTCTCTACTGAAATGTGTTAGGTAGTCCTTGACTTACAAACATTTGTTCAAAGTTACAATGTCACTGAAAAAAAAGTTACTTATGACTGGTCCTTGTACTTACCAGCATCATAACATCTCTACCGTCACATGATCTAAATTCTGGCGCTTGGCGACTGGCATGAATTTGCGACGGTTGTGCAGAATTTCATGATTCAAGCTAGGCAACTCCAACGGTGCACTGATGATATTACCCAGTTTGGGTAGTGAAACGTCTACAAGGAAACAACCAAGCTCAGAGAACATCGAGGGCCCTTCATTTCAAGTTACAAATATTCTCCTTTAGTTGTTAAATCCGCTTTCCTTTCCTTTTGCATTTTCCCTTCTTGAACCTCTGCTTCGAGCTTTCAGCTGTCTTCAAAGAGGCTTATTCATGGTCTTTAATTCCATAGTAGTACAAAGGAGGGGAAAACCCACCTTATTAAAACAGAGATCAAGTGGTTGGAAAAAAACCCACAGGCTTCAGAAGTGGCTTGGAAACAGAAACGCATAGGAAATGCTACTTATGTTAAGGAACTGAGACACTGTCAGCAAGGCAGGAAACCTTCTGCAATCACTCCTGGATGGTGCTATGATGTTTTCCTGGTTGTATCCATGTTTGGGGGACTGACAGAGCTTATTTAGCATCAAGTGCTGATACTGGATACGATCAGCAGCTGTAGGAGAGAAACAGTCAGAGCTGGGGGTGGAGTTAAATGCATCATCAGTTTAGAATCCTTGCATTGCCACAAAAGTTCCAAGTCAAACATGCCCTTGAATCAGTGGTGAAATGTAAAATTTGTTACTACCAGTTCTGTGGGCGTGGCTTGGTGGGGAGGGGGGTAATATGACTGAGTGGGCATGGCCAACTTTTTTTTTTTTTTTTTTACTTTTAAAACCATTTTTTCTACAACCTCTGACGATCCCAACTGACTTGCCTGATCGGCAGAGGCTTTCTTTTTTTTTTTTAAAGCCTCTGACGATCCCAGCTGACTTGCCTGATCGGCAGAAGCTTTTTTTCCCTTTAAAAACAATTTTTCTATAACCTCTTCGGCCGAAGAGGTTGTAGAAAAAATGCTTTTAAAAGCCTCTGATGATCCCAGCTGAGCCGCGCGATCATCAAAGGCTTTTTTTTTTTTAACTTTTAAAAGCATTTTTTCGGCCAAAGTGGTTGTAGAAAAAATGCTTTTAAAAATTAAAAAAAAAAAGCCTCTGATGATTGTGCGGCTCAGCTGGGCAATGGGGGGGCGTGCAGGGATTTTTGCTACCGGTTCTCTGAACCACTCGCCTCCATCGCTACCAGATCAGGCGATCCGGTCAAAACCGGGAGCATTTCACCCCTGCCTTGAATGCCCTTATCAACTGCCAATTTACTACTGACCCATTAGATGACTAATATTAAAGATAATATTTCTTTAAATCTGCTTAGGTCACGCCTCCTCTGCCTCAGAGACCCTCAGTTGTTTCGCGAAGGCCTCGTCCACCAACGTGACCTATGAAAGAAAAAACAGGAAAACACAGTAGATGACTACAGTCTTATGCACAGGTAATCCACAACCTCAACTAAAATTGAGCCTAAAGTTTCTGTTGCTAAGCAACACATTTGATAAGTGAGATTTGCCCTGTTTTATGACCTTTCTTGCCGCAGTTATTAAGTGAATCACTGCAATTGTTAAGTTGGTAACACGGTCTGGCTTCCCCATTGAGTTTGTTCATCATATGACCCCAGCTCATAGCAAACCCTAATGAACACCAGTGGTCAAGCATCTGAATTTTGATTGTGTGACCATGGAAGATGCTGCAACAGTCATAAGTGTGGACAATGGTCATAAGCCACTTTTTGCAGTGCTGTGGTAACTCCAAACAGTCACTACAGGAGTGGCCAAAATTGTGGAAACCTTTTGGGAAAAGCGTTATTTTATACAACTAGCTAATAACACCACTTTTTTTTTGGAATAGTACCATAAAATTATATATCGATGGAAAGATAATTTAATCAAGAATGTAATGCAATAACTTTTATGAAGGATTTGCTATTAGAAGAGCAGTTACAGGATAAAGAAGAAAAGTGAAACACGTAGAAAAAATGAGATATACAAAAATTATCACCATGTCACTTAATACTTAGTTGGGTAACCTTTAGCATGAATTATGGCCTCACAACGTCTTCCCATGGAGTGAACCAAGTCTTTTAGTTCTGCAGCTATTATAATGTGAAACCAAGATTGAATGATTGCTTCTATTAACTTGGTTTTATTGCTGGGTCGCTTCTGACCTACAAGTTTCTTTAGTTGGCTCCGTAGATTTTCTACGTAGATTTTCTACGTAGAGGGGAGTTTGCAGGAGACAATTAGTTCATTTGGGTGAAGATCTGTTCCTGCATTCTTGCCAAGTATTGTTGGTTCCAGTGTGGAGTCTGAAAGATATCAGCCTGGCCACTCTCCAAGCCTGATAAAGGTCGGTAATTGTGAACTATCTTGAAAGACTGTGGGAGAGGGAAGACTTTGCTGGAGAGGAATTCACTATAAACGAAATAAAAGGGGTTTATCGAGACGAGGACTCAGCTTTGTGCTCCTGGGGAAGCCTAGGTCAAAACGACAGCTGAAAAAGATTCAGTTGAAAGAGACTCTGATCCCAGGTTTCCTATTCAGTTTCCATGGCCATGACTGAAATTTGATCTTTATCAGATCCAGAGGTGGATTTCAGCAGGTTCTGACCAGTTCTGGAGAACCGGAAGCAGAAATTTTGAGTAGTTCAGAGAACTGGTAGTAAAAATTCTGACTGGCCCTGTCCCCACCTATGCTCTGCCTCCCAAGTCCCAGCTGATTGGGAGGAAATGGGGATTCTGAAGTAACCTTCCCCTGGATTGGGGTGGGAATGGTGATTTTACAGTGTCCTTCGCCAGGAGTGGGGTGGGAATGGAGATTTTACAGTATCCTTCCCCTGCCACGCCCACCAAGCCACACCTACCAAGCCATGCCACTCCCACCAAGCCACACCCACAGAACTAGTATTAAAAAATTTTGAAACCCACCACTGATTAGATCATTGTTATGTTTGCTTGTTTCTGTTCAATTGCCTAGAAAAAAGTCAAGAAGGTCTTTCTCAGATGCCTGTCTTGGCACAAAGGATTCTGGACTACCTGTCCAAGGTATACCAATGAAACCTAATAGCAAATTAAATATTTGAAACGGAGAAGCAAGTCAGAATCCTTGCTGTGTCTGTTCAGAATCCTAATTTGCACACAAATTCTATTTAAAACAAATTATGTGATAACAAGCTGAGCTGAACTGATTAAACTCACCTCAATTAGACCTTTGGGGGGAAAAAACACGGGCATTCTGGAAGGGAGGACTGTTATTTAAAATAATAGTAATACTAAAAGCATAAAGAGTAGAATCAAGTCTGAGGTAAAATCAAGCGCCAGAATAAACCTTTTTATTAAATAAGATTTTGGCATGTCCCAAAGGTGCTTTCCCAATTGCAATGTATGTGAAAGTTGGACCATAAGAAAGGCTGAGCATCAAAGAATTGAGGCCTTTAAACTCTGGTGCTGGAGAAGACTCCTGCGAGTCCCTTGGACTGCAAGGCGATCCAACCGGTCAGTCCTAGAGGAGATCAACCCTGACTGCTCTTTAGAAGGCCAGATCCTGAAGAGGAAACTCAAATCCTTTGGCCACCTAATGAGAAGGAAGGACTCACTGGAGAAGAACCTAATGTTGAGAACAATTCAGGGCAAAAGAAAAAGGGGACAACAGAGAACGAGGTGGTTGGATGGAGTCACCGAAGCAGTAGAGGTGAGCTTAAATGGACTCCAGAGGGTAGTAGAGGACAGGAAGGCCTGGAGGAACGTTGTCCATGGGGTCGCGATGGGTCAGGCACGACTTCGCAACTAATAACAAAAAAGGTGCTTCGTCAAAAGGAAACTGGACTTGCTTTATTTTTTCTTTAAAAACATTTTATTTCTCATCCAAGAAGCTTGGATTTCCACCCATTGCTTCTTGTTCTGCCCTCAGGTACTTTGGAGAACAGCTTGAGTCCCTCTTCTTTGTGGCAGCCCCTGAGATATTGGAACACTGCTATCATGTCTCCCCTAGTCCTTCTTTTCATCAAACTAGACATACCCGATTCCAGCAACCGTTCTTCATATGTTTTAGCCTCCAGTCCCCTAATTATCTTGGTTGCTCTTGGTTGGTTGAAAATGGGAAATTCCTATTTATTTATTTTCCTTCTACCTTTATTATTTTTTACAAATAACCCAAGGCAGTGGACCTATTCAACATACCTTCCTCCTCCTATTTTTTCCTCACAACAATCCCATGAGGTGGGTTGGGGGGGGGGAGAGAATGATTGGCCCAAGGTCACCCAGCTGGCGCTTTTATGGTGTAGGAAGTTAGCACCCACCCCTCTCCTAGGAAAATGAGATATTTTAGGAAATATTAAAAGGGCAGAATATTTCCCCTAAAAGGGAGACAGAAACCCCCCTCCCCCCCTCACCTTTGTCAATGGGCCATTAAGGCCTGGGCCAGTCTATTCTACATAACAAGGATATACCTCCTTCAGGCAGAGCCATAAGCTCTTTCATTACATCATCACCCAGCAAGAGTCAACCAAGCCTGGGACTCAAAAGACAACCTACAAAGTTGCCCCTGCATGGCCCCATGGGAGTCTGACAACCAATCAGAACACAAGCTCAAATTCAAAGCCCAACAGAGGGTATAAATCTCTCTCTCTCTCTCTCTCTCTCTCTCTCTCTCTCTCTCTCTCTCTCTCTCTCTCTCTCTCTCTCTCTCTCTCTCTCTCTCTCTCTCTCTCCCATATGCTTTTTTGCCCAGGACCTCAAAACCATATGGTCCTGTCCACCAATAAACCATCTTTTCTATGTTTCCGGTGTCTTTCTTCCACTTGGAACTGAACCCAGATGGACATTTCTTCCAACAATGGCTAAGGTGGAACTAGAACTCATCGTTTCCCACTTTCTAGTCTGGTGCCTTAACCACTAGACCAGGGGTCAGCGACCTGCTGCTCTGGAGCCGCATGTGGCTCTTTCACCCCTCTGCTGCAGCTCCTTGTCACTCAAAATATGCGTCACAACCACCAATGTGCGACACCTGCCGGCACGCAATTTATTGAGCTTTTCAACCCTTGGTAGGCCAACCATGGATAAATCCAAGAAAAGAAAAGTTTCAGAAGAAAACAGAACATTTAATTCAACTATATGTGCTAGTTTTGTGGCCGCTCAAGAAATAGTCAGGCACGGGAAGAGTTTTGTGGCTCCCGGTGTTTTCTTTTCTGTGGGAAACGGGTCCAAATGGCTCTTTGAGTGTTTAAGGTTGCAGACCCCTGCACTAGACCAAACCAGATCCTTAGCTTCCATGAATAACAACCGTTGATCATTCTCTCTCTCTCATTTGAACAAGGAAGCATTCGCATGGTCCAGATGGTCCTAGTTTTCACTCAACATCTGCTGTGCTTTGCTTTGATCTCCAGCTGATGATACCATTACAGGCTGAAGATCAGCCCAACAAGATGCAGGAAATCAGCTGCAGGTTCCACACAATCTCATCCCAGGTTGTTATTACAGCATCTTCGTTCGCTTTGTAGTATTGAAAGCTGTAAGCCTGAAGAGTAATTCAGTATGGGTGTAACTCAACTTTTTAATCCCTGAAGTCTCTTTCAACTCTGTCATATGGTGTCTGCTTTCTCTTGCAATGGTAGCAATAAAGATAGACTTTCATGAAACACATATACATATACATATCAAGTAAGGATTTAAATTAAAAACACAGATTTGCTTCTTGACGTCAGACAGGGAACAAGAGTAATATTCTTTAGAACTATGGCGAAATCATGAAAACAGATCTGCTGATCTTCCTATTGAGATGCTGCCTTCCCACTAGACCTGGAAAATTAGCTTTATTTTGGTACATTTTCTTTCTGTAAAGGCAACAAAAGTCTGTAGATGTCTATGGGGATTCTCAACCATCCAGGTCAAGGTTGTCCCAAAGGTGCTTTTTCAAGAGGCAACTGGACTTTCTTGTTTATCTTTGAAGACATTTTGCTTCTCAGCCAAGAAGCTTCTTCAGCTCAGAATGGAAAGATTTATATTCCTTGCAGATAGCTAGTCATTTGCATTCTTTTAGAGAGTCGCTGAGGCCACTTCAGTGGTGGGTTGCCCCTGGTTCTGACCGGTTCGCAAGAACCAGTAGTAAAACCGAAAGTAGGCTCTGCCCACCAACCTGGATGTCATCAGGACATTTCTGTGCATGTGTGGTCCCATTGCGAACCGGTAGTAAAGGTAAGTAGAACCCACCCCTGGGCCACTTGGAGGTTTATCTGTCTCCTCAGGGTCACCTGAGTCATTGAGAAGTTGGAGCTGTGCTTTCTGCAGGATGTTTTTCTGCCCTATGTCCCTTCACTGTTGGGGATCAAGCACTTTTGGGACAACAATGACCTGGATGACTGAGCATCTGCATAGACATTTAGCTATGCACTTTGGGATGAGCACTCTTTGAATGATGCAGGATTATGAATGGATTTCCAGAAAATTGCAGATTACAGAGACAATTTGTGCTTCCGTTTCAGATGTAGACAACTTTGGACTTTAGAAGACTGACTGGGGGAGAAATATTGGTTACTCAATTGAACTGATAAAATGGGAAGAAATATGGACAAAACAATTGAAACTTCTGATGGCAACCACTTACAAAGAAAACTTGTATAAGATGGTGTATAGATGGCACCTCCCTCCTGCTCGATTAGCCAAAATGTTCCCAGGACTCTCCCCAAACTGTTGGAAGTGTGGGGAGATAGGTACTTACTATCATGTATGGTGGACCTGCCCTAAGGTAATCAAATTTTGGAGATTTATACAAAGGTGGATATTAGAAATCACGGGATATAAATTTCAATTGAAACCAGAATATTATCTATTAAATATTAGGCCAGATAAGATAGGCACGAATATATGGTGTCTGATTACATATATCACAACCGCAGCAAGAATATGTTTTGCTCAACATTGGAAGGAGAAAGACCTACCGGCTGAAGATTTGATTTTGGGAAAAATTATCAAATATGCAGAAGCTGACAGGTTAACAAAAATTCTGAGAGATCAAAAGGACTCCATATATTTTTAATGTTGGGACCAATGGTATATCTGGTTGAACAATAGAATAAAAAAAGGATAAGGTTAGTGTAGATTTTATTTTTTATTTGTATATCTTGACTGAAGTTAATATACTGTGTAAAGCTCCCGTTGCGATCTGTGTGTGAATAAATATTTTGTTGTAAATAAATAAATAAAAAAGAATAATAATAAAAAAGAAGACTTTAGAATAACTTTATTGTCAACAAAGATTCATCCCCAACAGCCCAAGTCTGTGTTCAACAGTGAAGGGACACAAGGCAGAAAAACATCCTGCAGAAAGCAGAGCTCCAATTTTTCAGTGACTCAGGTGACCCTGAGGACACAGCTAAACCTCCAAATGGCCTCAACGACTCTTTAAAAAGGATGCAAATGACCAGCTGTCTGCAAGGAATATAAATCCTTCCATTCCCCACTATCCTGTCAGAGCTGAAGAAGCTTCTTGGATGAGAAGCAAAACATCTTCAAAGGAAAAAACCAGAAAGTCCAGTTGCTTATTGAAAAAGCACCTTTGGGACAAAAATTTGTAGAGTTGTTAATCTGTAGGGTGAATATATGTATATGCTCTTACCTGTAGAGTATTTAGTTTATAGATCTGATATTCTTGGGCAAATAAGTTTTTCTTGGATCTTGGACAAATAAGTATTTTGCACTGATCTACCATCTCAGTGGTGTTTATATTTATGTCTAATTGCTTTTAAAGGTGATTGAAGAGTGTTTTAATTGTAGGTGTCAACTCGCAAAGCATCCCTGGCCTGCTCTCGAGTTGCCATAGGCAAGAGGGATGGGAAACCGACGAAGCAGCCGGCAGCCAAAGACAGGAGTGCATTCCAGACATATCTTTCTCAAGGCTGTCTCCCAGAGTTACCCACAGTGGCTGGAGGGGAGTGGTCCTACAACCCGTGAAATTGTTCTGTTGGCGAATGTGATTGATGACATGCCCTGGGGGGAGGAGAGAAACAGGGTCATGATTGGGGCCATAAATTATGTGGGGTCAGAGTTGGCTTCATTTGGGAAGGTGCCAATATGGAGCTCCTAATAAATAACTCGATTTCTTTTGAAGCTTGGCTCGAGGCTCATGATTTAATTAGGGCATCCGTCGGAACCCTGGCAGTAGGCTTGATTGTACACCAAGTTCTGTCTGGATACCTGGAAAAGCCAACCGAAGATAATTCCATATTGTTGAATCTGATCCACTAGTTCACTAGACCAAATTATTAAAGCTCATCATTCTCAATGTCGTATAAAATTAGGTAAAAGGTAAAGGTTCCCCTCGCACATATGTGCTAGTCGTTCCCGACTCTAGGGGGCGGTGCTCATCTCCGTTTCAAAGCCGAAGAGCCAGTACTGTCCGAAGACATCTCCGTGGTCATGTGGCTGGCATGACTAAATGCCAAAGGCGCATGGAACGCTGTTACCTTCCCACCAAAGGTGGTCCCTATTTTTCTACTTGCATTTTTTACGTGCTTTGAAACTGCTAGGTTGGCAGAAGCTGGGACAAGTAACAGGAGCTCAGTCCATTATGCAGCACTAGGGGTTTGAATCTGCCGACCTTTCGATCGACAAGCTCAGCGTCTTAGCCCCTGAGCCACCGTGTCCCCATATAAAATTAATCAATACAAATTCTGCCATTTTTGTCTACTTCTTGTGAAGAATGCTTGCTCTCTTTTTTTAGAAAGAGAGAGAACTTGTGGAGCTTCAGAAGCAGCAACTAAAACTGGGTCAAACAAAACAATAATGCTTACATGGAATATACCGCTAAGAGCACACTGAGGTAAATCAATTTTTTTTAAAAAAAAATTGTGGGAAAGTTTCAGCTTCCTCAGAGTTGAGCATTTTTCAATTTTATGGACTTTTTTTTTTATCTGTACTGTGCAGATAAAGCCAGCTAGGCAACTGTACAGATTTTTTGTTCTGAAGGGAATAAAATCTTAAGTATTGGAAGATTCCAACGAGAAAAAGATGAAATGTCCTTTTATGGCATCGCTGGTTTGCATGTGGAACGTTAATGTGATGAGGCTGGCATGGTAATCAGATTCAGAAGCCCAGTCAGCAGAAATGTCCTTCGCTCACTGCTGCAACCCATATGCAAGTCTGAAATAAAAGGGAATTATTCCTCCCACCTTCCTTCACTCTTCACTCCAATCTGTCGAAGACAAACAGATGCTTTGCAAGAAAAACGCAGACAAGGAATCTCAGAAAGTGATCTGAGTCCATTGCCAAATTGTCCTTCCTTGTAATGGCACATGGGAATTTCTTTGGGAGATGGGAAGGCTGGCAGTGGCATGGAGCCTGGGGAGGGCGAAAAACAGGCCTACCGAGCCCACAGGGCCATTGCGTGCCAAAAGTGGGGAAGGGATGTGCATGCATGCGCAGGGCGCATTGAATTATGGGTGTGGGCATGCGCGCGACCCCCCCCCCCGTGCTACCCCTGCTTTTGGCATGCGACAGCAAAAAGGTTAGCCATCACTGTCAAATGGTTGCCCAATCTCTTCATAACAACAAATGGTTGTCCAATCTCTTCATAAAAACTTCCAATGTTGGAGAATTCACAACTTCTTGAAACAAGTCATTCCACTGACTAATTGTTCTAACCGTCAGGAAATTTCTCCTTAGTTCTAAGTTGCTTCTCTCCTTGATTAGTTTCCACCCATTGCTTCTTGTCCTACCCTCAGGTGCTTTGGAGAATAGCTTGACTCCCACTTCTTTGTGGCAGCCCCTGAGATATTGGCACACTGCTATCATGTCTCCCCTAGTCCTTCTCTTCATAAGACTGAACATATCCAGTTCCAGCAACTTCCTAATCATCTTTGTTGCTACTCTCTGCACTCTTTCTAGAGTCTCAATATCTTTTCTGACATTGTGGCAACCAAAACTGGATGCAGTATTCCAAGTGAGGCCTTACCAAGGCATTATAAAGTGGTATTAACACTTCACGTGATCTTGATTCTATTCCTCTGTTAATGCAGCCTAGAACTGTGTTGGCTTTTTTGGCAGCTGCTACACACTGCTGGCTCATATTTTAGTGATTGTCCACTAGGACTCCAAGATCCCTCTCACAGTTACTACTACTGAGCGTGGTACCACCTATGCTGTACCTCTACATTTGGTATTTCTTGCCTAAATGTAGAACCTTACTTTTTTCACCATTGTGAAAGGTGGAGGATTCAATTCAGCTGCCATAAAATTTACTGACCAACAAAAGCTGTTGAAGGTGTATCATGTTATTAACAAGGTTATTTGTAAGGGAATCCCTTTTCAACATTTGTCTGACTCACAAGCTCCTGTTTCGACCATCCCTTAAACATGCGATGGACTAACATCGGGTTAACTGAAACTTGATTGTGTCATAATTTGATCCCACAATTGTCACTCTGACAGAGTGACTGATCAACAGTTGTCTGTTGATTGTAAAACCAACGCAGTGAATGTCTGTCATTAACATCTATACTTCAGCAATTGAGGGATTGTATGCCTCACTAAAGCTTACATAAAGATTTTTGTGGGGTTTTTTTTAACAGATCTGATGTACCTATTGTCTGATTCCACAACTCTCTGTGCGAAGCTTGCCAAGGCTTCAAAAAGGAACAGACTTCCCATCCCCCACACAATGACTTTCAATAAGGACATACTTGGATTTGCAATTTGTAAGATAAAGGGTAAGAGGATTAAATTAATAGCATTACATCAAAACGGTAAACATGCAATTAAAAAAAATCCCTGCTTCGTAAACATGTATTGGTACAATCCATGTATCTCCTAGTTAATGACATGTAAACACGAGTATATTATTGTCCTGCAATTTAGTCCCAAAATAAGAGATCCTCGCTGTGGTGGAATGTAGTCTGGATTCCCAGGAGGAAGGGAGTGTATTCCAGAGGAGCAGAGGACAGTGAAGTTTAGATGGTTTATGTGTGAGAAAGAGAGTGAAGATAGCTCCTCCCTAATAGTTAGAATAGAATAGAATAGAATAACATAACAACATAACATAACATAACATAACATAACATAACATAACATAACATAACATAACATAACATAACATAACATAACATAACATAACATAACATAACATAACATAACATAACATAACATAACATAACATAACAGAGTTGGAAGGGACCTTGGAGGTCTTCTAGTCCAATCCCCTGCTTAGGCAGGAAACCCTACACAACTTCAAACAAATGGTTATCCAACATCTTCTTAAAAACTTCCAGTGTTGGAGCATTCACAACTTCTGGAAGGAAGTTGTTCCACTGGTTAATTGTTCTATCTGTCAGGAAATTTCTCCTTAGTTCTAAGTTGCTTCTCTCCTTGATTAGCTCCACCCATTGCTTCTTGTCCTGTCCTCAGGTGCTTTGGAGAATAGCTTGACTCCCTCTTCTTTTTAGCAGCCGTTGAGATATTGGAACACTGCTATCATATCTCCCCTAGTCCTTCTTTTCATCAGACTAGACATATCCAGTTCCAGCAACCATCCTTCATATATTTTAGCCTCCAGTTCCCTAATCATCTTTGTTGCTCTTCTCTGCATTCTTTCTAGAGTCTCCACATCATAGTTCTTGGAGTATATGTTTAATAGTGTAAGTAGTCTATTTTAGTTTGGCAAGATTTCTGTCTATAAGTGGGAAACAATAAAGGAAATTGTTTAGAAGAACCTCAACATGTCTTTTTTTTTCTTTTTAGTTTTTGTAGCCTCACACCAATCTTCATTGAACACTGAAATGGAAAACTGAACTGAAGAAGCTTCTTGGATGAGAAGTGAAACATTTCCAAAGGGGGAAAAAAAAACAAGAAAATCCAGTTGCCTCTTGAAAAAAAAAAGCACATTTGAGACAACCATGACCTGGAAGATTGAGAATCACCTTAGACATGTATGGTAGTTGTTTGGTGAGTTTCTCTCTGGAAATATATCTGATGCAGATACATACAGTATGTTTATCCATATATCCATTTATTCCATATATGCACACAGAAAAAGAATGAAAGCATGATTGGGATATGATGAAAGCTTAAAACATTAAGTGACTAATGAGAGGTTCTGAATGTGAGATATGGACTAAATCTTCCTTCCTTCCTTCCTTCCTTCCTTCCTTCCTTCCTTCCTTCCTTCCTTCCTTCCTTCCTTCCTTCCTTCCTTCCTCCCTTCCTCCCTCCCTCCCTCCCTCCCTCCCTCCCTCCCTCCTTCCTTCCTTCCTTCCTTCCTTCCTTCCTTCCTTCCTTCCTTGAATTTGGCATATACAGTAGATAAAACTATATTGTTCAAGTTAGACTAAGTTAGAAAGTTAAATTAAGACATCTTTCTTAAACTTCTCTCTGTGCCTTATAAAGTTCTATTGTCTGACATCTTTCCTTTCTGCTGTATCATAGATGCGAAGACGATTTGGATCATCTTTGCGGTGATGTATCCCACGTACACATTGTAAAAACTCACAAAGGATTCATAGAAGGCCTTCCATTCAAAAGACACCTTTGAAAAATCTCCACGTTGGCTGAGCATCTCAAAAAACCTGATCCCACAACTGCAAAATGTGGTTTTGGACAAAGGATACAAGGATTAAAGCCAACAGAGCTGGAAGATACTAAGCATAAAGAAAAATATAAATTCAGCCCATTTGGTTGCCTGCATTAGTAATAATACCGTTCCTTGAAGGTTCTCAGAAGTGTGATTACCCTGAAAAAGAATAATGGAATAACAGAATAACAGAGTTGCAAGCTATCTTGGAGGTCTTCTACTCCAACCCCCTGTTCAAGCAGGAAACCCTATGACATTTGAGACAAATGGTTGTCCAATCTCTTCTTAAAAACCTCCAGTGTTGGAGCATCCACAACTAGTTCTAACTTCTATTTTTTTTACCTTATTCTCAGGATGTTAGAAAATGTCTAATTTTTAGCGATGCTATTTTGGAGTTTACTTTAACTTTCTCTGCAGACATTTAATAGAGAACCGAGTGCAGTTTTTTCTGATCTGCCCAACTCTATTGAATTCCCCAAGTGCATTTCAGTAATTGTCAAGCACTAGAAATCAGCTATGAACAGAAAGCCAAGACAGTAAGAAAGTTTATTTCAAGTCAATACTCCTGGAACCATCAATCAGTGTCTGTCTCTAAAATGGAATGAAGTTAACCTTCATTACTGTTGTGACATTGTATACACTATATATCTGCAAACAAAAAAAAAATACTCACATTTGTGAATACAACCCATTGATTCTTTGGGACTTACATCAAAGTTTGAGACATGTTTAAGACTGCCTGATGGAACTAAATCACTTAATTCAGAAGTCCGAGAGAATCCCAGGGAGTGTATTCCAGAAAATGTCAGTATCTGTTTGCAGGTTTAGAAATTAATCTGCCTGGGAAATATTATCCCAGGATATTGCTTTGGGAAGTGGCAACTTTTATTTTTTCTGGTTTTTGAGGGACTCATGCAAACATCTCTGTTAGGCAGGGAACTGGGTGCGGCAAGATATGGACAAAGAGGCAGAGCCCAAACTCTGTCTTTAAGTCACATGTTTATTCAGGTCTGGACAAATCAAGGGTTATCGCTTGTCCACTGCTTGTATGGCCCTGTTCCAAACAGGCCGCTGCCCAGGGTTTGGGGACCCCTACAGAGGTGGTATTCAACAGGTTCTGACCAGTTCTGGAGAACCGGTAGCGGAAATTTTGAGTAGTTCGGAGAACCGGTAAATACCACCTCCGACTGGCCCCGCCCCCATCTATTCTCTGCCTCCCGGATCCCAGTTGATTCGGAGGAAATGGGGATTTTGCAGTAACCTTCCCCTGGAATGGGGAGGGAATGGAGATTTTACAGTATCCTTTTTGAATCCCACTACTGGACCCCTGGTTTAAAAGTTACAAAAATTATCTGTGCCCACATCCGATACAATAAGTATTTTTGAGCCAGCTTTATTTTAAGAACTGCTGTGGTTTCCTTATCATCCTTGCCTGAACTAGGGGCTTGTTCATTCCTTTCATTTTCTTTTATTCACTTTATTTCACCCGTTTCAAGTGTAAGAACCTTCATTACCAGAATTCCTGACCCAACATCCTCGCTGATGTGCATTCCTTCTATTACTGTTGGGTCTCTAAACCGCTGGTTCCATTTTGGCTTTGCAGCAAGATTGGAAAAGGCTGCCGCCTGCCCAGAAAATAATATTGTCGCTTTTCTAAGCTGCATCTGCTTGTCTGGAGCTAAAAATAGTGCTTGCAGTGGAAAAGGATGGACTGGGGGAAAATGGTAGGTAGCTACTTCTCCTGTTGTGAGCACTGAGTAGAAAGTTTCTACCCCCATACACAGTGTATTCCATTTTTTAAAAAAAACTTTACCAGGCCTCCAGGACACAAATCCTGTTTTTTGGTGTTCTGAAGCAGAAAATGAAGACAGGTTACCTGTGTTGATTTTCTCTACCTACAACCACATTTTTTGGCATTTATTCATGCCAGCCACATGACCACGGAGACGTCTTCGGACAGCGCTGACTCTTCAGCTTTGAAACGGAGATGAGCACTGCCCCCTAAAGTCGGGAACGACTAACATATATGTGCGAGGGGGAACCTTTACCTCAGTGGTGGGTTCCTCCCGGTTCGGTCCGGTTCGGCAGAGCCGGTAGCGGTGACGATATGACATCACCGAACCGGTTCTCCCCCCGCTCCCACCCCCCACCCACCCCACGTTATTCTTACCTTTTATTTGGTCCCACCCCCAATCTATTGCTGCCTCCTGAGTCCCAGCTGATGACTAGAGGGAAAAAAACTGTTTAAACTCTTGCCGCGGGGCTTCAAAGGGCCGTCCTACAGCTGATCAGTGTTAAAAGCAAACAAATGAGTCGGGTTGTAAGTGCGAGGACTGGTCGTAAATGCGAGGACCTTCCAGAAATGACTCTGACCAGGTAGCCACACCCACCTAGTCACATGACCTCCAAGCCACACACACAAAATAAGCCACGCCCACAGAACCGGTAGTAAAAAAATTTAGAACCCACCCCTGCTTTAACTTTACACCACAATTGAGCCCAAAATTTCCATTGCTAAGCAAAATAGTTGCTAAGTGAGATTGGCCTCATTTTACAACCTTTCCTGCCACAGTTGTTAAGCAAATCATGGCACTTAATGATAGCCATAGGGTACAAATAAGCAATCAAATCATATTAGGAAACAATATCAATATAAATCATAAGGATACCAGCAACAAAGTTTATTTATTTATTATTTATTAGTTTGATTTATATGCCGCCCTTCTCCGGAGACTCAGGGCAGCTTACAATGCTTTTAAGCAATAGCCTTCATACTTTTGTATATACCTGCTTAGTAGGACTTTTGGCCCCCCCTAAGCAGTGTTCTATTTTATACAAAGTCAGCTTATTGCCCCCACAAACCGGGTCCTCATTTTACCTACCTTGGAAGGATGGAAGGCTGAGTCAACCTTGAGCCTGGTGAGAATTGAACTCGCAGTAATTGCAGGCAGCTGGCAGCTAAATACTACTTTAACAGTAGTTTAGTCCACTGCACCACCAGGCTCCTAACCTAAGTTACACTCATAGAGTCATAAGTGGGAGGAGATGGGTGATGGGAACAATGAGAATATTAAT
Organism: Pantherophis guttatus; assembly: GCF_059756535.1. Classification (NCBI taxonomy): domain Eukaryota; kingdom Metazoa; phylum Chordata; class Lepidosauria; order Squamata; family Colubridae; genus Pantherophis; species Pantherophis guttatus. Next base: position 11,214,841 of record NC_142067.1, read on the forward strand.
AGTAGTGCAGACTTAGTAAATAATTTGACAGTGTTGAGGGAATTATTTGTTTAGCAAAGTGATGGCGTTCGGGGAAAAACTGTCCTTGTGTCTAGTTGTTCTGGTGTGCAGTGCTCTATAGCGTCATTTTGAGGGTAGGAATTGAAACAGTTTATGTCCAGGATGCGAGGGATCTGTAAATATTTTCACAGCCCTCTTTTTCTAGATTCACTGTTAGTTGATCAGATTTAGTTTAGACTAGGTAACAATAATAACTTATTCTATGCTTTGAACTCAACTAATACTCCTGGTTATTTGGGACTGACAGTGTCTCACTAAAAAACATTCATTAATAAACTACAAAAGACCCCAGATGCCTGTTTTCCAAGACCTTACAGGGTCAGGACTATCCAGATCTCTGGAAAGATGCTCCTATACGGTCTAACAAGCAGATGATAACCTCTAAGATTGTGTCAGTTTATTTGAAATGGTATAGGTTTTCCTGCTTGAGTACGGGGTTGGACTAGAAGACCTCCAAGGTCCCTTCCAACTCTCTTGTTCTGTTATCTTTTCAACAAATTAAGGCCAACTTATGTGAAGTACTTACTGTGCCCATATAAAATATCTTGCTTTAAGATAAATATTCCTACTAATTGGCCTATCAAATATATCCTACAATATTCCAACTTAAGTTCAAGTTCTATTAATTAGCCTCTACAAATTAACAATTTAATAAACACCAAATCTGCGTGGCTTCTCAATAGTGATAAATATATACTTTTTTCCCCCTCAGTAGTAACATTGCAAATGTTTTTAAACAACTCGTCTTATTGTTGATATTAATACTTAACTGACAGGTTCTTAATTAGTGCTGAGGCTCTCCAAAAGATTTTTAGACAGGCTGAATCATATATTAATATATTGAGATTTTTTTAAACAAAGCATTAAACCTTGACTATACGAGTAATATTCATCAGCCTTTCCATTTCATCGATAGAGTACCAATTTATAAACAAAATGAACGTGTTCTACAATCCAAGATTGGCAATCTGAAGTAACTCTTTGCTGAGTTGAGTAATTATCTCCTTAGTGATGTCCCTAAGGCAACATATATGCATCATTCTTCATTTTTTGAAAATATAAATTCAAAAGCACATTCTCATACTTGAAAAATAATCAACGTTAACAATGTTGAGCTGCTAAACAAAAATAGAATTTTAGCAGAGCAAGCTTCTTTTAACCATCCTTTGAGGAATCCAATAGACATGGAAAATAAACTTTTTTTTAACATTTGTTTTAACTAAGTAGATCAGGGGCGATGTACTTAATCTTTTTGAAGACCTTTTGCTATTGATTCACTTTTTCTTCTTGTGTCATATCCGTCATTGGATGTTGGCGATCATGTTGAGAATCCCATTTTTATCAGCAGTCGCATGAAAAATGCTGCTGAGTTTTGTCCAAACCAGTCCCTTTGAAGCCATGACTTTCTGCCTGGACCTCATTTGCCTTCAATCTTTCCCTGGAGGATTAAGTGAAATATGCTGTATTTTTCCAGGTGTCACATCACATGTCCGAAATATTCTAACTTTTGCTTTTTAATGGTTTTGATGTTTTTCCTTGGTTTTCCCAGGTGGCTTATCACCTAATCCTTTCTGATTTTGCCAACCCAGCTTATACGTAACAGCCGTCTGAAAATCCACATTTCAAATGCTTCTAGTCTCTTCACGTGGCTTTCTGTTAGAGACCAACTCTCTAATTGATTCACTGGTATGGATATCCTTGCTCCTTATTTCAAAGTTGATGGAGATAACCAATAACCCCCTTAGTAATATGTTTGAGCTGTTTATAGAAAAATAGGTTCAGCTGAAACCAAAACATATTTGAGTCATCATCATCATAATTCAGAAGTTTTAGGAAAAGCCAGAGAATCCCAGTCAAACATTCCAATTTTAAGTTTAATTTTACTGCCGTTTTTTTTTATTTTATGTTCTTCTTGTACACCTCAGATGACTTAAAATTTTGATTTGCACTAATCAGATTTAAAGACTCATACCAGTAAATTGAAGGGTATCTTCTGCATGCAATGCAATGTGTTTTTTTGCACGGTGTTTCTTTCTTCAATTGATGAAATAAAATATTAAAAAGCATGTATATATGTGGATGGATCGATGGATGGATGGAGAGAGAGTGTGTGAGAAAGAGAGAGGGAGGGAGGGAGGGAGGGAGGGAGAGGGAGGGAGGGAGAGAGAGAGAGAGAGAGAGAGAGAGAGAGAGAGAGAGAGAGAGAGAGAGAGATCTGTACTTAGAACTGTTCCAACTCTAATGAACTGTGAGACTGAGTACAAAAAAATAAAATAAAATGAAAAATCTCTCTTCCTCCTTAAAAAAAACTCAGTGTAAACAATTAAACTAATATCACAATGTCCATAAATCTCATCTAAGAACATTCAAACTTACAGGATTCTGTTAATACAGCTATTACAATAAAAGTAATGGTGACTTATATTGCATTGGTATCTTCCTTCCTTCCTTCCTTCCTTCCTTCCTTCCTTCCTTCCTTCCTCCCTCCCTCCCTCCCTCCCTCCCTCCCTATGAAGGCCATCCACTGGGAGAGTAGTGGGGGCCTCCTTGTTGTGCAATTGGTTAGCCACTCTGAGGAAAGACTGTTGAACTAGATGGGCCAGGGGTCTAATCCAGCATAGTACTGCTTAGGTTCTTATTGAATGTGTGTCATTAAGTTAATGCCAACTCTTAACAGATCCAATAGAAAGATTTTCCTCCAGGAAAATTGGTCTTCAACTGGTCCTTCAGATCTTGGGCACTCAGATATTCTCCAAAGCACCTGAGGGAAGGACAAGAAGCAATGAGTAGAAACTAATCAAGGAGAGAAGCAACTTAGAACTAAAGAGAAATTTCCTGACAGAAGAATTAACCAGCGGAACAACTTGCCTCCAGAAGCTGTGAATGCTCCAACACTGGAAGTTTTTAAGAAGATGTTGGATAACCATTTGTCTGAAGTGGTGTAGGGTTTCCTGCCTAAGCAGGGGGTTGGACTAGAAGACCTCCAAGGTCCCTTCCAACTCTGTTATTCTATTCTTTTCATTGTCATTGTAATTGCGCCAATCTACCAGATTGCTAGGTGTCTCTTCTTTTTATTGCCACCATTATTACAGACTTCTCCAGTGAACTAAGACTTTGCATAATGTGTTCAAAATATGATAATCTGAATCTGATCATTTATGCCTCAAGTCAGAATTCTGCATTGATTTGTTAGTTAATGCTCCAGAAAGCAACCTAATTAATATTGACATCGGCTTAGAATCCATTTTTTTAAAGACAATTAAAAGCCTGCTTAAAAACAAAATACAGGCTGTCCTCAACTTACGACCACAACTGCCCAAAATTTCTGTTGTTCAGTGAGACATTTGTTATGTGAGTTTTGTCCCATTGCCAAATTTCCATTCCTAAGCAAGACGGTCCTTAAGTGAGTTTTGCTCCTTTTTTTACAATCCTTCCTGCCACAATTGTTAAGTGAATCACTGCAACTGATAAGTTAGTAACCTGGTTGTTAAGTGAATCTCGCTTCCCCATGGACTTTGCTTGTCAGAAGGTCGCAAAAGGTGATCACGTGACCTTGGGACACAGCGACGGTCATAAATATGAACCAGTTGCCAAGCATCTGAATTTTGATAGCATGGGATGCTGCAAAGGTTGTAAGTAAGGAGTGAGATTCAACCGGTTTGGACTGGTTTGGGCGAACTGGGTGCTAATTTTACATTTGGTTTGCTGAACCGGTAGTTGCAAGGACTGGTTGGGCCTATCCACCCCACCCCGCCCCTCCCAGGAGTCCCCACGTGGCCCGTTTTGGATGCCAGGTTTTCCTCAAAATAAGACATCCCCTAATAATAAGCCCAATCAGGCTTTTGAGCGCATGGCAATAAGGCCAAGCACTTATTTCTGGGTTCAAAAAAACATAAGACAGGGTCTTATTTTCGGGGAAACACGGTAAGTGCAGAGCCCATGCGGAGGCTCTGGGAGGGTGAAAAACGTCATCCCGGAAGTTCCAGAAGTCTGGAAATGGGCCCGTTTTTGGCCTCTGGAGGGCCTCCGGAGCCCGATGGTGGCGATTTTCATCCTCCTGGAGACTCGAGAAAAGCCTCCAGAGCTTGGGGAGGGCGAAAACACCCCTCACACACACACACTGTGGTGCAGGAGGCCGAGTAGACCATGTCCACTATGGCCACGCCCACCCAGCAACCAATCAGAGAACCGGTTGCTAAAATTTTTGAATCCCACCCCTGTTGTAATTGTGAAAAACGGTCATCACTCACATTTTTCAGTGCCGTTGTTGTAACTTTAAAGAGTCCCTAAATGAACTGTTGCAACTTGAGGACTACTTGTATTCTTGGGTATGTGGACTGTTGTGAATATACTATTTTTAATAAAACTCATTTTCTCCTTTCCAATAATAATACAGCTCGTAATACGAAGGTTTGTGACCTTTGGAATGGCAGTACCAACCGATGTGTGCGATTTTCCCCTCAGCAAAAATTGCAGATTAGAACTTTACTTCCCTTGTGTCAATCAGCCTTTTCAAAAGGTTGGTGATCCAAACTGAAATTTTAGCCCCAAACAAGTCTCTCTGAGATATGGCCGGTGTCTGCTAGAAATATATGGATCGCTGTAAATCTACTCTGCTTTAATGCGTCTCATATTGGATAATATTCCTGTCAGTGTTCTTTTTTAAAAAACTGTGAAGAGACATTAAAAAAACCAAAAAAGGCTGCACCTTATTCCGAAGGAGATGGCAGATGAAGTTCATCGTTAAAGGATGTTTTTGGATCCCACGTTTATTGCTGACTTAATATCCTGAGTAGCTTGAAACATCCATTATCAGCTTCGGATGATATTTCAGCTGCAAATTTAGCTGAAGAAATATCACTTCCCCACTGTTGTTCACTCACGGGTAATCTCCTTTTTTAGGCAATTTCCCCGAAGAAAACTCATTCTGGACATGTAGTTGCTTCCAAGCTAAGACAAACCAAGTTTGTCAAGGTCATGGCAACCTTGATGGGACAGGGGGGAAGCCAGAGATGTATGCTGGCCCAGATAATTAGCTATCATCAGAGCTTGTGTGTGTTATTCTTTGTCTTAACAGTTGCACCGGGCCTCCTCGTCGATTTATGACCCCGGCTTAAATTTGGAATTTGCAAACAGATGTGCATTTATGAAATGCCTTGTGGTATTACGGCCTGTATTTAGGAAATAAGCCTTTAACTTAAATTTGTTGCGTTGTTTAAAAAACATTGGTGGAGGCGAAAGTGAGTTGGGGGGTGGATTTGTAAATTATTAGGGATGCAATTAAACTGGACTGGAAATTGTTGTTTTATTCTTGCTCGATTTGGAATTTTTTTTCTCCGACTTCTCACTCCAAAAACAGAGGAAATATAGGCACAAATACCTCTCTCCTTTCAAAGGAGGCTATTGTTTATTTTTGGAACTGGCACCTGCTGGAAAGCATTGGTTTCAAAGCCTTCCTGGGAAATGCTAACACCTGCTCTCAATATTTAGTTCCAGTTGATCTCTAAACTTTGCCATCACTCCTACTTTTGGCTCTTCGACCTGTTACTCTTCTTCAGAGAGTAGAGCATTTTTTTTTTTAATTTGATTTATATGCCACCCTTCTCCGGAGACTCAGGGCGGCTTACAATGCGTTAAGCAATAGCCTTCATACTTTTGTATATTTATACAAAGTCAGCTTATTTCCCCCACAAACTAGGTCCTCAATTTATCTACCTTAGAAAGGATGGAAGGCTGAGTCAACATTGAGCCTGGTGAGATTCGAACTTACAGTAATTGCAGACAGCTGGTGTTAATCACAATGCTATCAATCTGCTGAGCCACCAGACCCGTGGTGGCTCAGCTTTCTGAGAAATCTCTTATTTTTTCTTTTCCAGCCTTCAATTTATTCCTCCGAAATTATTCTGTCCTGTCAGCCCCATTAGGTAGACCAGAACGAAGTTCCAATTTCACAGAAAGGTTAAAACTATATATCATTATGATAGAGCAGTGATGGCTAACTTTTTCTGGACTGAGTGCCCGAATGCGTGCGTGCATGCCTGAACCCTCCCCAAATGCAATGTGCACACGACCTCCACATATGTGCCCTTCCCCCATGCATGTGCACATACCCCCCGCATGTGCTCTGCCCCCCGCACATGCCCCACCCCCCCGCGCATGCACGCCAGAGAACAGATGCATGGCGGAGCTGAACTGGGTCGACGGCTCGCGTGTCCACCGAGAGGGCGCTGCGTGCCACCTGTGGCACGTGTGCCATAGGTTCGCCATCATGGTGACAGGGTATAATAACAGATTCTTGCAAATCTAACCATGCTTCCTCTACTTTTGTTCTTATTTATTTATTTATCAAATGTATATGTCACTCATCTCGTAAGTCGAGGCAACTCCCTCCCCATTTTTATTTTAATGAATCAGGGAAATATTAGCCTGATGTGCTTCTGAATGTTATATCTTGCTTTCCTGAGGTTAAAGGAAATCAGCCCCTTTTACTTAGGTAATAGTTCTCGGTTATTTCTGTCAAGATCATCCCCCTGATTCCCTAAATGACCAGTCTGCAGCAGAATCCATCCATCCATCCATCCATCCATCCATCCATCCATCCATCCACCCTTTCACCCACTCATCCAAATAACAAACACACATACGCACCGCATACATATTCATCAGTGGTGGGATTCAAATTTTTTTACTACCAGTTCTGTGGGCGTGGCTTGATGGGCGTGGCTTGCCTTGGTGGGTGTGGCATGGTGGGCGTGGCAGGGGAAGGATACTGTAAAATCTCCATTCCCTCCCCACTCCAGGAGAAGGTTACTGCAAAATCCCCATTTCCTCCCAATCAGCTGGGACTCGGGAGGCAGAGAATAGATGGGAGGTGGGGCCAGTCAGAGGTGGTATTTACTGGTTCTCCAAACCACTGAAAATTTCCGCTACGGGTTCTCCAGAACTGGTCAGAACCTGCTGAATACCACCTCTGGTATTCATGCAATTTATCATCTGAACCTGTCTCAACCTGACTTGCCGTATCCCTGGGTCACGTTTTTTTGACCTCCTGACAAGCGAAGTCAATGGGGAAGCCCGATTCACTTAACAACCGTGTTACTAACTTAACAACTGCAGTGCTTCACTTAACAATTTTAGCAAGAAAGCTCATCAAATGGGGCAAGACTTATTTAGCCATAGCACTTAGCAGTAGCACGTAGACTTCTATGCCGCTCCACAGTGCTTTCCAGCCCCTCTCTAAGTGGTTTACACAGTCAGCCTATTGCCCCCAACAATCTGGGTCCTCGTTTTAACGTCCTTGGAAGGATGTTAGGCTGAGTCAACCTTGAGCCTGGTGAGATACGAACTGCCAAACTGCCAGCGGCCGGCAGTCAGCAAAAGTAGCCTGCAGTACTGCACTCGAACCACTGCGCCACCGCGGCTCTTTAATAACCATCTTGCTTAGCAACAGAAATTTTGGGCTCAGTTGTGGTCGTAAATCAAGGACTATCTTCGTTGAATGCATTCTTCCCATGGGAATCTATTTTCCTAGGTAGTATTTTCCTAAGATACGAACATTTTCCCTACTTTGAAAAGAGGGTTGCCTGATTGGGAATAGTGGGCCGTGTCTATACTATCCTGTTTGCTCATTTTTAAAAAAATAAGACCCTCTTTCTTTCGAAAGGGTTGCGAAGAAATTGAGACTGCAAAGTCTGGAGAAAGTGAAAGGCATCTTCACAATTTCCAAAAGTCATTATGAAACAAAACAAACCCCCGTCTAGCAAAAGCCAGAGTTGCCCTCACGATTAAAATGTCAAGCAGCAGTTTTATCCCCCCCCCCCGTCTTTCTTCTCTCATGGGAAGGGGAAGAGGAGAAGCAAACAGTCTATAATGAATCCAGGCTGGCTAGAAAATGTAGCTTCCTTGAGCATTCCTGGTCTGTGACAGGAGCAGGAAATGGCAAAATCTAAGCTTGGTCTGGTCATCAGCGATAGAACCAAGAATGCAGAATAGCAATAATACTTAAGACATATATACCGCTTCACAGTGCTTTACAGCCCCTTCTAAGCGGTTTACAGAGTCAGCCTATTGCCCCCAACAATCTGGGTCCTCATTTTACTGACCTCGGAAGGATGAAAGGCTGAGTCAACCCTGAGCCTGGTGAGATTCGAACTGTCAAATTGCAGGCAGCCGGCAGGCAGCAGAAGTAGCCTGCAGTACTGCACTCTGACCACTGCGCCACCACGTCTCTTAATAGTTTAAAAACTCCTGGATCATTCTCCTAATAGCCTTAGTATCCTTCCTTCCTTCCTTCCTTCCTTCCTTCCTTCCTTCCTTCCTTCCTTCCTTCCTTCCTTCCTTCCTTCCTTCCTTCCTTCCTTCTTCCCTGCCTTTCTTTCTTTCTCTTTCTTTCTTTCTTTCTTTCTTTCTTTCTTTCTTTCTTTCTTTCTTTCTTTCTTTCTTTCTTTCCTGCCTGCCTGCCTGCCTGCCTGCCTGCCTTCTTTCCTTCTTTCTTTCTTATATTAATCTGGAAATAACATATAAGATTGCCAGGTTCCATGCAGTGGCATACAAAATTAGACCAAGAATAAATAAGAGCATTTGAATGTGTTTGAGCTGGGAATGGCTTCGCCTCAGCTATACCCACTGATCATTCTTTTTTTAAATATCAGATACAGTACCTTCCTCAGATTTGTCAGGGGTTCAGTAATTCTAGATTTTAGGTTAGTTTTAACTAATAAGAATGGTGCTTTTTATTTATTTTTTTTACATATCGCTCCTCCTTATTTACTACTGAATATTCTGAATCTTGAAAAACTATTTTCTCCTGTTTTTCTTTCTGCTGGTTAATGGGTTATTTGAATCTATATATATCTGTCTGTCTGTCTGTCTATCTATCTATCTACAGTAGTGGTCAAAATTGTGGAAACCTTTTGGGAAAAGTGGATTTTCTAAAACTAGCTAATAACACTACTTTTTTGGGGAGTAGTACCATAAAATTATATATCAATGGAAAGATAATTTAATCAAGAATGTAATGCAATCACTTTTATGAAGGGTTCGCTGTTAGAATAGTGGTTACAGTATAAAGAAGAAAAGTGAAACATGTAGAAAAAACAAGATATACAAAAATTATCACCATGTCAGTGAATACTTCGTTGGGTAACCTTTAGCATGAATTACAGCCTTACAACGTCTTCCCATGGAGTGAACCAAGCCTTTTAGTTCTGTAGCCGTTATAATGTGAAACCAAGATTGAACAATTGCTTCTATTAACTGGGTTTTATTGCTGGGTCACTTCTGACTAACAAGTTTCTTTAGTCGGCTCCGCAGATTTTCCGTTGGGTTAAGATCGGGGCTATTCCCAGGCCATTCCAGCAGTGGAATAGGATTATATTGAAACTTCAAAAAAAATAGTGGTGTTATTTGCCATCAAACCTCAAAAATACACATCTATCTACCTACCTACCTACCTACCTACCTACCTACCTACCTACCTACCTACCTACCTACCTACCTCTATCTATCTATCTATCTATCTATCTATCTATCTATCTATCTATCTACCTACCTACCTACCTACCTACCTCTATCTATCTATCTATCTATCTATCTATCTATCTATCTATCTATCTATCTATCTATCGTTCTTTCTGTCTTGCCTTTGCACAGTATTTGCAACTCCTGTTCAACTTATTTTAATGCAGGAAAGTCTGTAATTCCTGTCCTTAAATTCAGTTTGTTCCCCGGGTATTTTTTTTCACCGACTGACATTCTGCCTACAACCTCATTTATGGAGGGGAGGAAAAAAAGGGGGAATAAGGCGACTTGCAAATGCAGAGAAGAGGAGAAACATTGGCAGGAAGAAAGCAAAAACACAATGCACCCCAAACTCCAAATCATGTCATTATTGAGGAAAAAGATATGAGAACAGATAATGTGTGACTCTGTAAGTTGCCATCTCTGAGATTCCTGCTGGTTAAAGTGGGAGGGGGGGAGAGATCCTGAGCTCCCCCAGTTTCTACCACTCTTTCACATAAAGAATTGCCTTTGATCAAATTCCAGCATGGATTGCTTTTATTTCCCCCTTTTTTCTGATTTTCAGAGGCAGCCTGTCTCCAGTCACAATGGGGAAATTCTTGACAGGTCAGTGTCCGTGCGGGGTAAGGGAAGGAAAAGACAGTGCCAAAAGAGGAGAGCCAAAGGGGTGGGACAGGTCGAAACTATGCAAAAATGACATCAAAGCCAAAATGAGAACTGTACCCTGACAGCAAATTACTGCCAGCAATGGGAAAATTAAGCTGACACTGAATCCAAATGGATGTTGCTTCTGGTTTGCACTGTTAATTTTCAGAAGGGGAACATCAGTGCAGGTAGTTTGGCCGATGGCACCCTGAGGAGACCCTCTCTGTGAGAGCGGACTGGCCGGTGGGAGGCTACTGGTGGCAGAGGATGGTCTCGAAGGTACCCAGGTCCAATGCCATGGAGCACTTTAAAGGTGGTAACCAGCACCTTGAATCGCACCCGGAAGACCACTGGGAGCCAGTGCAGCTCACGCAGGAGGGGTGTCACGTGGGCACAACGAGTTGCGCCCATAACCACCCGCGCAGCCGCATTCTGGACCAGTTGGAGCCTCTGGGTGCTTTTCAAGGGGAGCCCCATGTAGAGAGCATTACAGTAGTCCAGTTGGGAGGTGACAAGGGCGTGAGTGACAGTACGCAAGGCATCACGATCCAGAAAGGGCTGCAACTGGCAAATCAGGCAAACCTGATAAAAAGCCCCCCTGGCCATGGCCGTCATATGTTCTTCTAAAGACAGCCGTGAGTCCAGGAGGATGCCCAGATTGCGAGCCCTCTCTGTAGGGGGCAAAGACTCACCCCCAATAGTCAGCGATGGCACCAGCTGACTATATTGCGACGGCGATATAGATATATTTGGGGACTCAACTGTGTTTTGATATACCAGATTAAATTTTATGTAACATGTAATAACCAGGTTGTTCTAATCAAACCATTTTGGAGATTCAGGCAATATCCTGAATCCTAAACTAACCAAATGGATAGGATTGAGACTCAGGCAGGGATGGTATTGATTTACCTTCGCTACTGGTTCGCAAATGTAAGCGCACGCACTCATGCGCTTGCTTTGCTCACTCGCGCCACTTCCACACATGTACAGAGCCTTCCAAGCATGTGCAGAGCATCAAAAATAGGACATGATGACGTCCAGGCAGGTGGGCAAAGCCTCCCGCAGCCGCCGCTACCGGTTTTCCCGAACCGGATAGAACCAGCTGAATACCACTGGTCTCACGCACACATAACAACCCAAAACATTAATCAAGTTTAGTGCTTTGTGAGCGTGAAAGAATTTACTTGCTCCGAGTAAATTCAAAATGAACACTATCCGCGGCATACAAGGAAAACCAGTTGAAGATGTTTTATAGATGGCACCTTCCACCGACAAAACTTGCAAAGATGTTCCCAAACAATAGCTCAACTTATTGGAAATGTAAGAAAACTCATGGAACATATTACCATCTATGGTGGATGTGCCCGGCAGCAAAAAGAATTTGGACAAATATAAAGAAATGGCTAGAAAAAATAATAGATCAGCCAACTGAAAGAAAGCCGGAAACATTCCTGCTAGGAATACTTACGAGAACATATACCAAAGAAATAAAGTATCTGACCCTACATATCATAACTGCGGCACGAATAACATATGCACAAATATGGAAACAGGAAAAAAACTCCCAACAGAAGAAGAAGTGATAGAAAAAGTTTTACTATGTGCTGGAATGGACAAATTAGCAAAAGAAATTACAGAAAGAGAAGAGACAGAGTATTTCATAATTTGGAATAAATGGTATGAATGGCTTGAGTCTAGAAATAAAGAATAATAAATACAGGGAAGAATTTAAAACCATAAAACATGTATATAATAAATGTATAGAAATGTATAAAATTAAGTTTATTAGTGTTAGAAAATACAATGTAACCAAAGAAAAAGGGACAATGGAGAAAATGAAACAGTAAAAGAGATAAGGGTGGAAAGCTACAAAACGGAAAGAAGACCACAAAGAAACATTGTTTTTTTTAAAAAAGAGGAGATATTTATATGTTGTATGTTATGTGATTGTCATATTGTGTCATAATAAAATAATAATAATGAAACAATTTTAAAAAGAAAGAATTTACTTGCTCCAATTAGTTGTGAAACCCAGCATAATAGGACAATTTAGGCAAGCAACATCTCTGTTAAAGATTGCAGATCGAACTTATAGAAAAGTTTCTTTGATCTGTTTTCTCCTTTGAAGACCTGGAAAGGTGAACTGAGAAGGAAGCAGACCAGCATAACAAGAGGTTAAGAGAGGAATGAGGGAAGGATATAATTGTAATTATATAGAGAAATCCTGTCTCAGCAGGAAGATATTCTGAGAACTGGCTGAAAGCATTTCCGTTAATTTCACTGGATCACAGAGACAGAACAGAGATGGTTAGTTGATGTACTACTCACCCTGCAGCCCACAATTTTTACTGTGGTCTTAGAGAATCCCAGAAAGTAGTCTTAGGATACTTCAATACAGGGGTAAAATCCAGCAGGTTCTGGAGAACCAGTAGCGGAAATGTTGAGTAGTTCAGAGAACCGGCAAATACCACCTCTGGCTGGCCCCAGAGTGGGGTGGGAATGGATATTTTGCAATATCCTTCACCTGCCACGCCCACCAAGCCACGCCCACAGAACCAGTAGTAAAAAAATTGGATTTCACCACTGCTTCAATATCCCTGATGAGGCTGCCATTCAAGGGCATCTCAGGAACCTTGGTGGCACAGTGGTATTTTGTCTTCGCCTCCAGTCCCCTAATCATCTTTGTTGCTCTTCTCTACAGTCTTTCTAGGGCTTCAACATCTTTTTTACATCGTGGCGACCAAAACTGGATGCAGTATTCCAAGAAGTAGTGGTCTTCATCCGGATCTATCCAGTTCGGGCAAACTGGTAGCGGCAGCTGCGGGAGGCTCCACCCACCTGGACATCATCACGTTCCGATTTTGATGCTCTGAGGATGTGCGGAAGGTTCTTGCATACACGCTCACATTTGCAAACCGGTAGCGAAGGTAAATGAATATCACCCCTGATTCCAAGTATGGCCTTACCAAGATATTGTGGGAAGCCCCCCCCCCCAAAATGAAATATTTTGAGGAATATTTAAAAAGGCAGAATATTATATTCTGGGCTCCAAGATCACTGTAGATGGGGATTGCAGCCAAGAAATTAAAAGGCGCTTGCTCCTGGGGAGGAAAGCTATGGCAAACCTAGACAGCATACTAAAAAGCAGAGACATTGATTGATTGATTAATTTTATATGGGGATGTGATGGCTCAGTGGCTAAAACGCTGAGCTTGTCGATCGAAAGGTTGGCAGTTCAGCGGTTCGAATCCCTAGTGCCGCGTAACGGGGTGAGCTCCCGTTACTTGTCCCAGCTTCTGCCAACCTAGCAGTTCGAAAGCAGGTAAAAAATGCAAGTAGAAAAAATAGGGACCACCTTTGGTGGGAAAGTAACAGCATTCCGTGCGCCTTCGGCGTTTAGTCATGCCGGCCATTCTAAATTCCTCAGCTTAGAAACAGAGATGAGCGCCGCCCCTAGAGCCGGAAATGAGTAGCACGCATGTGCAGGGGAACCTTTACCTTTTATGTTAATAAGATAATTAGATCGTATCATCAACACATTGAACATGGATGTGGGCAGACTCAGGGAGTCAGTGGAGGACAGGAGGGCCTCGTGTGCTACAGTTCATGGGATTACGAAGAGTCGGAAATGGCTTAGTGACTGAACAACAACATAAAACCTTAAATGATTTAGGAGCAAGTAATTAAAAAGATGATTAGGGGACTGGAAGCTAAAACATATAAAGAATTGTTGCTGGAATTGGGTATGTCTAGTCTGATGAAAAGAAGGATTAGGGGAGACATGATAGCAGTGTTCCAATATCTCAGGGGCTGCCCCAAAGAAGGGGGAGTCAAGCTATTCTCCAAAGCACCTGAGGGTAGGACAAGAAGCAATGGATGGAAACTAATCAAGGAGAGAAGCAACCTAGAACTAAGAAGAAATTTCCTGACAGTTGGAACCATTAATCAGTGGAACAACTTTCCTCTAGAAGTTGTGAATGCTCCAACACTGGAAGTTTTTAAGAAGAGATTAGACAACCATTTGTCTGAAATGGTATAGGGTTTCCAGCCTGAGCAGGGGGTTAGACTAGAAGACCTCCAAGGTCCCTTCTTGCTCTGTTGTTCTAAAACTGCCTCAGCTAAAATTATCCATTGTAAGTCTTGTTTGTGGTCATCAGAATAATACAACCATGAATCTGATTTTCTTGTGCAGGACACCAGTTATGTGAATCTTTTCTTAGGGACAGAAAACTCTTTTGTTTCTCTTTTGTTTGTAAGAAAAGATGGAATCCAGGACCAGACTGTTAAGATTACCTTTCAGATTTTTTTCTTCTTCTTCTTCTCTTTATTGTTTTTAAGGATTGTTAGTTTTATTGTTGATGGTTTTATTAAGAAGTTTTTATTATCCATTTGTAAGCTTTTATTTCTGTGATTCGTGGCGCTTGGTTTTCTCTCTCCTGATTCATTAAATTCCGTTGTCATTTGATATTGCCCCCTCTTTAAAGAGATTTTCAGCCTGCTCCTTCTGCTGCAACTTCTTTTTTTCAGAGATTTTGCATTCTTCTGACAAGTCCCGCTGATCTCATTTTATTCATAAAGCTGAATTTCTGTCTTGGTTTCACTTTCTTGACACTGAGTGGCACTCTTGTAGAATTTCTTGCTCAAAATTCATATTCATATTGAGTTGGGTACTCTGAGCCCTTTTGTGACCAATCCCATTTGCATTTCATTTGTTACAATATTTTAATGGTTGCATAAACTTCAGCTTTCCATGTGGAATAATTCCCGTTTGAGTCTCCGTTTTTTTTTTTTTGCATCAAGAAATATCCACTTTTCTTTTTTCTATGGGTTTACACACCTTGACTTCTAGTGCTTTTCATTAAAATATTTTAAGCTACTTTTCTTTCCTGTGATTACATTTGTCTGACAGGGTTTCCTTTCAATTCTGTTTTCAAAGTATTGATGAGAAATTTTGCATGCCATCAGGTGACCATGAAGCATTAGGGTGGCACTGGGATTAGAATGCAGTATTGCAGGCTAACTCTGCCCACTGTCTGGAGTTCGATCCTGACCAGCTCAAGGTTGACTCAACCTTCCATCCTTCCAAGGTCAGTAAAATGAGGACCCAGATTGTTGGGGGCAATAGGCTGACATAGTAAACTGCTCAGAAAGTGCTGAAAAACATTATGGGGCAGCATATACCCCGTTTCCCCAAAAATAAGACCCAACTGGAAAATAAGTCCTAGCATGATTTTTCAGAATGCTCATAATACTGTGTTTCCCTGAAAATAAAACTGTCTTATATTTTTTTGAACCCTGAAATAAGTGCTTGGCCTTATTTTTGGGGAGGCCTTATTATTTTGAGGCGTGTGGAGGAAACCATAGGAAATGGCGGGGACCGGCTGAGCATGGGTTTAAATATTTCTCAGGGAGGGATTATTTTCAGGCGGCAGGGTTATTTTAGTGCATGCGCTCAAAGGCCCAATTGGGCTTATTAACAGGGGATGTCTTATTTTAGGGGAAACAGGGTATAAGTCCTACCCACAAAGTAAGCCCCAGTTAAGATTGTCATCCAGATGGATGCATTTAGTACTGTATTTCTCCCAATATAGGACCTAACCAGAAAATAAGTCCTAATGCTCCTTTTGGAGCCAAAGTTAGTATAAGACTTGGTCTTATTTTCGGAGAAACACGGTAAGTTTAAGTGCTATTGCTATTTCTACTTAAAGTTGCAAAAAAACCCACTTACTTCTCTATTTTGGGAGAGAGGATCTATTGGTCTTTCCATGGTTATCACTTGTTAGAGATCTTCTTTACAGTCTAATATTCCCAATTTTCTCTATTTACAGGAGCCACAGAAAATGCAAGGACAAAGCTATTAAGAAATCATGGCAGATTTTTTTCCCTTCCTCTTTAAAATTATTTTCATTCATGTTCTACACCTTCTGCAATTTACACATCTGATCAATTTTAATCTGATCCGATCCAAGTTCTAAAAATTATTGTTGGAGTGTGCTTATTTATTTAAGAATAAATTGAACATGTAGCAAAAGACGCACAAATATTTTTGTGTGGATTTGGAAAATACAGACTCAAGTTCATTCCCCCCACCCCCACCCCCAGCAAATTGCATTTCCAACACCGATCATCTTACCCGGCTATATGGTAGATATAAAGCCAGGGATCATGGTTAGCTTCAAGGAAATACTCAGTGTTGGGATATAAGACAGAAAACCATTTACTTGGGAGAACATTAAAAAAAAATACATAGCTTGCTAGATATAAACAAGGGATTTGGTTCGGCAAAACTAAAAGATTTTCTAGACATTAAAGATAAATAGGAAAAAAAATCCAGTTTTGACCACATCATGAAGTTTAAAAAGTAAGTCTAATTTCCATCTTCCTCCGGGTCTGGTTTTATTAATTTTCCTATGAAATTTTAATTGAAAATATAGGAACAATTTGCCAGGTTGGAAATGTATTCTGAACCAGAAAACAGTAAACAGTAATGCTCTTAAACAGTATGCTCTTTCTTGAGAGTCAACTTTAGTCAAGTTCTTGAAATGTAACTCTATATTCCGTATATGTGTGCAAGCTTGCAATATGTACGAGCTTGATATAATATCTAGAGCTCATACATACACTCACCCTTTTTTTAAAAAAAGGGGAGGGGTGGGGGGGTTTCCAGAATGTGTGATATGATCTTCCCTTTGAAGAGCAAGCTTCATTTCAGAAATGGCAGTTTCCGCTAACTAAAGAAGCGGGAACGTCTGATGCCCTTCAAACTACGAACGCGTTCCATTTTTAATCCCGCTTTTCAACCAGCTGTTCTCAAACTAGTTTACAATAATAAAATAATCAAATTAAAATGCCATAAAACTGCAATTAAAACTACATTTAAAACCCATCCATCAAAGCGATTCAGAGAAAACAGGAAGACAGATCTGTAGGTAACAGGAGAGTAACCACAGTCGGCAATTAAATACATCCATAGATGCGGATTTCAGCCACAGTGGGGTTTTTAGTGAAGATCTCACCTGGAAAAACAACACATCCCCGGTGGTTAGTAAGGCTCAACAGAGACTTCATTTCCTTAGAGTCCTGCAGAAAAATCAGGTGGAACAACAGCTGATGACCTCTTTCTATCGGTCTACAATAGAAAGTATCCTTACATACTGTATAACAGTATGGTACATATAACAGTATGGGTCGCGGTGGCTCAGCGACTAAGACGCTGAGCTTGTTGATTGAAAGGTTGGCAGTTCAGCGGTTCGAATCCCTAGTGCCGCGTAACGGGGTGAGCTCCCCTTACTTGTCCCAGCTTCTGCCAACCTAGCAGTTCGAAAGCACGTAAAAAATGCAAGTAGAAAAATAGGAACCACCTTTGGTGGGATGGTAACAGCATTCCGTGCACCCTTGGTGTTTAGTCATGCTGGCCACATGACCACGGAGACGTCTTTGGACAGCGCTGGCTCTTTGGCTGATGAACGGAGATGAGCACCGCCCCCTGGAGTCGGGAACGACTAGCACATATGTGCGAGAGGAACCTTTACCTTTACCTTATGCTGGTTTAACAGCCATGGACAGGAAGGCACTACAGAGAATGATTAATTCAGTACAAGAAAACATTGGTTGTCCCCAACACTGCTGGATGACGTTGTCCAGTCTCATTGTTTCAACAGAGTAAGGATGATACTTAGGGATGATTCACATCCTGGTCAGTGTCTTTTCTCACTTTTACCATCGGGCAGAAGACACCGAAGTATAGCCATCCAGACAAACAGGTTTAAAAACAGCTTTTATCCATGGGCTGTCAGACTCCTAAACACAACTGCAATCACTCCATGCACACATGAAACATATGACTGGTTTCTCCCTAATTGTATAAGGACCATTTTCTATTCTATTCTATTCTATTCTATTCTATTCTATTCTATTCTATTCTATTCTATTCTATTCTATTCTATTCTATTCTATTCTACTCTACTCTACTCTACTCTACTCTACTCTACTCTACTCTACTCTATATTATTCATGTTGTCATGTGTTTTTGTTATGGATTGCACCAGTGGAGGCCAAATCAATTCCGTTGTATATATGTACAATGACAACAAAGGTTATTATTATTTACAAAAAGAATGGTCTTTCTCGTCTCATTCAGTTCAGATGTAAACCTTCTAAGCGAGTCACAGCAAAACTTTGTGTGATACTATAACTTCAATTCTCCCTCTAAAACCTGGAGATCAAATACTTTGGCCACCCAATGACAAGAGAGGACTCATTGGAAAAGACCCTGATGTTGGGAAAGACTGAAGGAGATAGTAGAAGAGGACGGCAGAGAATGAGATGGTTAGATGGTGTCATTGATGCAATGAATATGAGTTGGAGCAAATTATGGGAGATGGTAGAAGACAGGAGGGTCTGTCGTGCTATGGTCATTGGGGTTGTGGGAACTTGGGCATGACTTAGTGACTGAACAACAATACAATAGTGGCCAAAACTGTGGAAACCTTTTGGGAAAAGTGTATTTTTGAGGTTTGATGGCTAATAACACCCCCCCCCCCTTTTTTTTTTGGAGTTTCAAGATAATCATATTCTACTGCTGGAATGGCCTGGGAATAGCCCCGACCTTAACCCAGTTGAAAATCTATGAAGCTGACTAAAGAAACTTGTTAGTCAGAAGCGACCCAGTAATAAAACCCAGTTAATAGAAGCAATTGTTCAATCTTGGTTTTACATGATAACAGCTGCAGAACTAAAAGACTTGGTTCACTCCATGGGAAGACATTGTAAATCCGTCATTCATGCTAAAGGTTACCCAACGAAGTATTCACTGACATGGTGATAATTTTTGTATATCTCGTTTTTTCTACGTGTTTCACTTTTCTTCTTTATACTGTAAATGCTCTTCTAAAAGCAAATCCTTCATAAAAGTGATTGCGTTACATTCTTGATTAAATTATCTTTCCATTGATATATAATTTTATGGTTCTACTCCAAAAATAGTGGTGTTATTAGAATAGAATAGAATAGAATAGAATAGAATAGAATAGAATAGAATAGAATAGAATAGAATAGAATAGAATAGAATAGAATAGAATAGAATTCTTTATTGGCCAAGTGTGATTTGACACACAAGGAATTTGTCCTTGGTGCATATGCTCTCAGTGTACATAAAGAAAAAATAAAATATATTCGTCAAGAATCATAAGATAAAGCACTTAGTGATAGCCATACTAATACTAATAAGCAAACAAATCATACTAGGAAACAATAAAAACAATATAAGTTGCAAAGTTACAAGCCACATGGATATAGCCATAAGTGGGAGGAGATGAGTGATAGGAACAATGAGAAGACTAATAGTAATAGTAATGCTGGACTGGACTATTTGCAGCCAGAGGCTGGGCTGCTTGAGGAATGTGGGAGGGTTTGTCCTCACTTTGCTCTGGGACTTGGCAGAAACGTGGGAGCATTTCGGGAAATTTGGAGCAATAAAGGAGCAGTTTGAACTGCCAGCTGCTTGTGTTATCTCTGTGCTGTGCCCTGGGTCATCACAGAGTCTCGGAGTTGCTGGATTGGTTGGGTTCATTACTCGGAACCTTGACAAAGTTGCTGTTTTTCAGGGCCATTGTAACTTTAAACGGTCATTAAACGAATGGTTGTAAATCAAGGCCCACCTGTATCTTCATCAGAGGTGGGTTTCACTAGGTTCTGACCAGTTCTGGAGAACCGGTAGCAGAAATTTTGAGTAGTTCGGAGAACCGGTAAATACTACCTCTGACTGGCCCCACCCCCATCTATTCTCTGCCTCCCGAGTCCCAGCTGATTGGGAGGAAATGGGGATTTTGCAACAACCTTCCCCTGGAGTGGGGAGAGTATGGAGAGTTTACAGTATCCTTCCCCTGCCACGCCCACCAAGCCACACCCACAGAACTGGTAGTAAAAAATTTTGAATCCCACCACTGATCTTCATGATCTTCATGCTGTACCATGTTTCTGATATTGGGCCAAAAATATTGTTAGATTAAACCTGCAGCAGCTTGGTGAGGTAGCTAAAGTCGTAGAAACCAGGAGATTATGAGTTCCAATTCCTGATTTCTCCTAGGTACAGAAACTAGATAACTTTGGGCCAATCACTCTCTTTCAGCCCACCCCCCCACCTCCCCATCTCACACATTTGTTGTTGCGTGGAAAATTGGATCTCGAAAATTGGAGATTATTTATGCTGCCTTGAGTTGTACAAAAATAAAGACGGGGTATAGGTATAAACATAATCACAACAGCAACAACAATATTTCACTGTAGCCTGAAGAAGGTTAAGCAATGCAATATGGCTATTTAATTATTGGAGGATGTGCTTTATGAAAAACTGCATGTTGTATTTCATACTCTGTCTTGACCCCCCGTGGCCTTCTCAATTTTAGATTTATAAATATTCCAGCAGGCCATTCCCAGTTGTAAAACAATTTTGCAGGAACAGCAAATTAAGGCTATCGAGGGACAAAGAAGTCTTCACGGTGGGATGGGGTGAGAGATCGGCTGTGTTGCAGCAGATATTTAGGTTATGGAAGGGGAGGAGAAAGGAGAAATAGAAGGAGGAGATGTCAGAGTTAGAGATCTGGCTTGGATTTCTTTCACGACTCTCTGTTTTGGCTTTTCATTGAAGTGCATAATAAGAAATTAACATGGCAGACTCCAGGAATGAATTTCCTGCAGTAAATCCCATTGCTACCATCTCTCTCTGTCTCTTTTTGTCTCTCTCTCTGTCTCTCTCTCTGTGTGTATGTGTCTCTCTCTCTGTCTCTCTCTGTGTCTCTCTGTCTCTTTCTGTCTCTCTGTCTGTCTCTGTCTGTCTCTGTCTCTGTCTCTCTCTCTATTGTCTGTCTCTGTCTGTCTCTGTCTCTCTGTCTGTCTTTCTTTCTTTCTCTCTCTTTCTGTCTGTCTCTCTCTCACTTTCTGTCTGTCTGTCTCTCTCTGTGTGTCTCTGTCTCTGTCTCTCTCTATTGTCTGTCTGTCTCTCTCTCTCTGTCTCTCTGTCTGTCTGTCTGTCTCTCTCCTATTTATTTATTTATTTATTTATTTATTTATTTATTTATTTATTTATTTATTTATTTATTGGTTCGATTTATATGCCGCCCTTCTCCGGAGACTCAGGGTGGCTTACAA
Organism: Pantherophis guttatus; assembly: GCF_059756535.1. Taxonomy (NCBI): domain Eukaryota; kingdom Metazoa; phylum Chordata; class Lepidosauria; order Squamata; family Colubridae; genus Pantherophis; species Pantherophis guttatus. The sequence continues at coordinate 11,236,216 of NC_142067.1, forward strand.
TCTGTTAAGCAACAGCCTTCATACTTTTGTATATACCTGCTTAGTAGGGCTTTCGGCCCCCCCAACCAGTGTTCTTTTTGATACAAAGTCAGCTTATTGCCCCCACAATCCGGGTCCTCATTTTACCTACCTCGAAAGGATGGAAGGCTGAGTCAACCTTGAGCCTGGTGAGATTTGAACTTGCAGTAATTGCAGGCAGCTGGCAGCTAAGTGCTACTTAACAGCACTTTAGTCCGCTGCGCCACCAAGGCTCCATACTGCAAGCCTGATGTGGCATTGAACTAATTTAATGTAATACTTTTTGGCATTGGTATCTTCAGCTGGACATTGGCAAACTCTGATAAGAACTGAGATGTGGATTAACAAGGCTTCTTCAATTGTTACAATTAGGAAAAAAAATTACAAAGTTAAAATCATGAGTTTTCAAAAGCAGGAACTACAATGTTATTAAATTTTCAAGGAAAAAAAAACCATGGAAGTCCAATTACCATTTGGTAAAGCACCTTTGGGACAACCATGACTTGGATGATTGAGAATCTCCATAGACGATGGATTTTATAATTCACCGCAATCACAATAGATTATAATATGACAATGCTTTAAAGTTGCATATGTACAGGACCTGTTTTTGAGCATCACTTCACAGTTTTAACTGTGATTCACAAAAACCAAAAGTGACACTCAGAGCAGGTGCCCTCACTGTTGAGTAGGATTTCTGCCAGCAGAGGGGCAGTTTTCTTTGACAAAAAAAGTTTTCTTTTTGCTCTATTCCAGGGGTCAGCAACTTGCAGCTCTGGAGCCGCATGTAGCTCTTTCATCCCTCTGCTGAGGTTCCCTCTCACTCAAAATATGCATCACAACCACCAATGTGTGATACCCACCGGCATGTGATTTATTGATCCTTTCAACCCTCCGGTAGGCCAACCATGGATAAATCCAAGAAAAGAAAAGTTTCAGAAGAAAACAGAACATTTAATTCAACTACATATGCTACTTTGTGACCGCTCAAGAAATAGTCAGGAACGGGAAGGGTTTTGTGGCTCCCGGTGTTTTCTTTTCTGTGGGAAATAGGTCCAAATGGCTCTTTGAGTGTTTAAGGTTGCAGACCCTTGCTCTATTCCATCCAACCATCTGTTACATGAACCTTAGGTCTGGGCTAGTTAGACTATAGTCTGGAACTAGATCTGAGAGAAAGGTCTTCTATTTGTATCACATCTTCCTATTTGTATTCCAGTTTTCCACCATTTGAGTAAGAAGAGGGGGATCAACTTATTTTCCAAAGCACGAGAAGGCAAGACAAGAAACAATGGATGGAAACTAATCAAGGAGAGATGAATTAAGAAGAAACTTCCTAACAGTGAGAACAATTAACCAGCGGAACAACTTGCCTCCAGAAGTTGTGAATGCTCCAACACTGGAAGTTTTAAAGAAAAGATTGGACAACCATTTGTCTGAAATGGTATAGGGCGGTGATGGCTAACCTTATTGCCGTCGCATGCCAAAAGTGGGGGGAGCGCGGGAAGGACGTGCACGCACGTGCCCACACCCATAATTCTATGCGCTCCACCCTCCTGCATGAGCACGTGATCCACCTACACTTCCCCCCGCTTTTGGCACACAATGGCACAGTGGGCCCAGTAGGCTCGTTTTTCGCCCTCCCCAGGTTCCAGAGGCTTTCTAGGAGCCTGGGGAGGGTGAAAACGGCCTTCCCCACTGACCCCCAGAGGCCCTCTGGAGGCCGGAAATGGCCTGTTTCCCTACTTCTGGTGGGCCCAGAAGGCCCGAAAATTGGCTGGCCGGCACGCACATGTGTGCCGGAGCTGAGCTCGCGTGCCGACTGATATGGCTCCGCGTGCCACCTGTGGCACGTGTGCCATAGGTTCACCATCACGGTATTTATTTATTTATTTATTTTTATTTTATTAAATTTCTATACCGCCCTTCTCCCGAAGGACTCAAGGCGGTGTACAACCAGAAATAAAACCATGACAATATAAAAATTAAAAACAATTTAAAACAATTACATCAATTGGCCGAAAATTCTAATAAAACAACCCATTAAAATAGTAAAAATATTATTATTATTATTTAGGGTGCAGGTTTTCCTGCCTGAGCAGGGGTTAGACTAGAAGACCTCCAAGGTCCCTTCCAACTCTGTTATTCTGAAACTGCCTCAGCTAAAATTATCCACTGTGAGTCTTGTTTGTGGTCATCAGAATAATAGAACTGGAGGTATTTAAGAAGAGACTGGACAGCCACTTGTCTCAAATTGTATAGGGTCTTCTGCTTGAGCAAAGGGTTAGACTAGAAGATCTTCAAGGTCCCTTCCACCTCTATTCTGATAGATTGATCTCCACACCTCTGAAAATCCTAGTTTCTGCCTCTTAGCTATGTGGCTTAGGAACTTAACCTTTCCTGCATGGTATCTCATTTCCCTGAAGATTCTATGTTGCACGTGCAACATTTTTCAGGAATGAGGGAGTACAGTTATAAAAATAGCGATG